>NC_086449.1:662581351-662881351 GCF_028390025.1 Pseudophryne corroboree | reverse complement strand
CAAACACGATGATATCGTCTAGGTACACTAATACTTCCCGGTAACACATGTCACCTACAGTTTGTTCCATGGTTCGTTGGAAAGTAGCCGGTGCTCCCTTGATTCCTTGGGGCATCTTTAAGAACTCATAGAACCCAATAGGGCAGATGAAAGCGGTTTTGGCCCTATCTTCCGTACTCATGGGAATCTGATAGTACCCGCATCGGAGATCAAGAACGGTGAACCACTGGCTCCCTTGAAGGCAATCCAAGGCCTCGTCTACTTTAGGTACTGTGTACTGATCAGGCACAGTTCTATTGTTTAGAGTACGATAGTCTATACATAGACGAATTTCTCCAGTCTTTTTCCGAGCAACCACAATAGGTGACGCATATTGACTCTCGGAATCAGCGATGACATTATTTTCCAACAAATTCCTAAGGTGGCTCCTGACATCTTCGAAATCAGCCGGAGCTAATCTCCTGGATCTCTCTCGGAATGGAGTATTATTGGTCAATTTGATATGATGTTCAACACCAGTGGCAGTCCCTAGGTCCCAATCACTTTTGGAAAAAACATCTTCCCTTAACATGAGCTGTTCCATTAGCAGGTCTTTTTGTGTCTGATCAATATCACTCCCATGAAAACACTCTTCCAGATTCAATTGGTTGTAATTGAACGGAGACCCAGTAGACGAATGGGTAACCCTTCGATCAGGATGACTTTCCAAAAATTTACAGTAACCCATTTCTGGTTCTACCGATGGTCTTATCCCTTCATTATTTCCTTTATCTTGTTTATCACACCATCGCTTTAGATTTTTAAACATATTTGTATTAGTACCCACTATAGCGGACAAGTGGCCATTATCCCCAGGAGAATCAGGGCAAATCAGTGCCACCAATGGAATAGACTCATTAAGGGTAATTAGTCCAGGTTCCAAAGTAAGTTGTGTAACTATGTACCCCAAATACGGGTACTTCTGTTCACTGAGGCCCCACACTGTAAGACCGCTAAGAGTTTGAATGGGAACAGTTGACAGATTCTCCCGGTACCATGTTTCAAATACAATGGACACTTGTGACCCACTGTCCAACAACACCATACATTCCTGTCCATTTATTAGGGCTTTCACTAATGGTGCATGTCCCATGAGACTGTCTGGAATAGCCTCGGACCACTGGGCACTCCCCATAGCATGAACATTTATTGTTGGGGAGCCTGTGAGGGGTTCACAGAGCTCCCGTTGGGGTTTTCCATCTGCTCATCTCTGGACCGGTGGTAAAACGGCATTCTTCCATTCCTCTCCATACCACTCATCGGGCATTCAAAAGATCTATGCCCTGGTTGTCCACAACTATAACAGAGTATAGTCCCACGACTACCACTACCCCTTGTCCTTCCTCTGTTTGAGTCTGACGACCAGTAGGGCCTTGATGATGCTGTACTCTGTAAAGCAATCAATTGGTCTATTTTTTTATTTTGATCTTCCAGCAACTTAATCAATCGATCATCCATAACAGTGGAGGTGGGGGCAGGTATAGCAGGTATGATAGCTTTGACTCTCTTAATAGTCTTGTCTCGATTCTCGATTTGTACTTCCTCTAACTTGACCTCCTTCACAAGTTCCGTGAGACTGGGTGCTGGTCCTGACCGTCGGGTACAACGTAGTCTTTGTGCAACTGGATTAAGAGTGAGAGCTCCTTTCAGAACCTGTCGCATTCGTTGTTCATCTACAGCCTCCTTAACTATCCCCCCTTTCTCTACAATTTGATAAATCAATCGATCCACTCTATAAATATATTGAGTGAGAGTCTCCCCCGGCTCCTGATAGGTGCGATGTAATCTTGACATCAGATCCCCTACATCTTCCATGGTGCCATAAGAAAAATCCAAAGCTTCTAAATAATCTTTCAGAGTGGCGGTAGATTTACTCCTTCTGGTGGCTTGAATCACTCTCATAGCAGGTCCCCGGAGACTTTCCACTATACGCTGTCGTTTGATATGCTCTGGACATTGCCACTCTTCAGAGTGCTGAATGGCAGCTTCTCTCCAAGTATCATAGGTTTCTTCACCAGCAGGTACAGGGGAAATACCAGAGAAAATCCTAAGTCTCCTATATCCCCCTTCATAATGCAACCTCTCCATCTGATTAACCATCTTATCCATCATTGTTTCCACCCCTTTCCCAGGAGATTCTTCCCTATCCTCTGTCCGATCTTCCCCACTATTGATATGAAAACAGTCTCCTGCAGCAGTGGTATCATTTCCTATCTCTTCTCCTGGGGTGGCTGCTTCTTCCATGCTTTCAGGCCACACTAGTTGAACTTTTCGCCCAGGGACATCTTCAACCACCACCATACGGGGTAGTAATGTGTTATCCAAAGGAAATCTATTACTAAGTAAGATAGCGAAAGTTTCTCCCTCTTGTCCTTTCCATCGATCAACCGTACATGGTTGACTAATACCATAAAGTTGCACAACAGCCCGAATGACTGCATCATCACTGGCTGATGAAAGTTTTCCAACTAGCCCGAAGCTGCATAAGGGTTCCACGCCCTTTTCTTTACACCACCTATAGATATCGGCGTTGGTAACTTCTTCCATGATGTATAGTCTCGGTATCAACCACTGAATCTTGGATATTGTAGGATCTCAGCAGTGCCTCCAAATGTAACCCTCCTTTGTACCCTAATAATACACTGAAAAGGTTACTATTTCAATTGAACAGAGTGCCTCCACCCAAGCAATATTTATTCCCCCCCCGTTAGCTTGCTTGGGAAAGCCTTTACCAGTAATGATATATACATATACTGTATCCAGAGGGGTAATTGATAGAATTGTTTGTTTACCTTATTGTCACCTTATTTCTTGCAGGGGCTGTTCTTTCGTTTACCAAGGATGTTCTCCACTTCACTGGTAAGTATTCATTAATATAAATCACTTCATATATAAATATTATTGTTTATTCACAAAGATGACAATATTTATTTAACTGAAACAATGCATATCATTACACTATGCTATACCATATCATGTCACTATACATAAAATATTACCGTGCATGCAATACAAAAAAAAACTAGTTATTACTGAATGTTATAAAGCTAGGTTGTTAATCTTTATACAGTAACCTTATATTACCCACTGTATATTACAGTTCTCTGTTATGGTATACCATATGGTGATTGTTGGTGCACAGTTGGGGCCCAATATACTTTCTATCATACATATGCCTTTGTCGAAGTATAGTAACTTGAATCTATGTCCTTTTCCTGAGTACTAGGTAAGCGGTAGAGACACTTATGCTTTCCAATTTCCTCCGGAGTATCTTGTCTACATCTACTGATAGCAATATATTAGTGCAATATGGTATAAAGGTTGAGCTCCGCTCTGAGAGTTTTGTGTGGGTTGTCAGTCGTCAAAGAAAAGAAATGTTACCAGTATCCCATCTGCCTCTTATGACACTCGAAATTTCCCTGGCATACTAAACTCCGTCTACATATAATGTTCCTTTGCTTTGGTATAGCATTCTTTACTATTGTCCTCGCTATATAATATTCCACCTATATGGAGGATCTCTCGGTTGTCTCAAGTTAGCTATAGAAATGAGAGACCAAAGATGATGAACATTATATCAATAGTGCCAGGTTTAATAGATCCTCAAGTTAAAGTCTATCTCTGACACTCAACCTTATTGTGGATTTCACCGTGAGAGGATGCACTATTATAAGCTAGTCCATATGGTGTCTGGGTATGCTCCTTCCCTTATCCGTGTTCTCCTCACTCACTGGTTTTAATATGAACTTTACTATAAAGTGTCACAATGGTGTTTCCCATATAATATTTGTGAACCTTAGTCCATTTCCAGAAGATCTTTCTCCTCGATAATCACCTGCTGTCAATCAATGCAGGTTCTCCTCCCCCATCTCTGGTGCAAAGTCCCCTTTCTTGATGCTCTTCCTAAAAGTCACTCAACATAGTACAACTGGCTTCAATTACCTCAGCATCCCCTTTATTCCTTAACGGAGCAGTGTGTCAACTGGCTGCAATTACCTCAGCATCCCCTTTATTCTTTAACGGAGCAGTGTGTCAACTGGCTATATGCAATGTCTCAAATAAGCTCTATATGCCAACGCTTCGTTGGAAGCTCTCGATTTATACTGTACAGCAATAATTCCCTGTCAACAGGGTTACTGGGATAGAGAGTCAGCTTCAGTATAGTCTATGATAAGGCACTTGCCTATGCAGGGTGAGTCTGCTGCTGAAGGATATATAATCTAATACATATTCCATTCAATGTGAGACCGCTGCTGAAGGGTATATTCTGATACACTGGGCTAATTTCCCTTCATTGAACTGCCCTTCTATGTCTCAGTCTATGCTGGGCGGTATTTGTCCTTATATGGTGGGATGGAATATGCCTCCCACTTCCTCCCCTGGTTACTCACTCACGGCTCCGGTTGGTCACACACTCCGGGGCCGCCTCCCTGAAGGCGTACCTTGGGGCAAATTTACCCAGACTGTCCCGTCCGCTCTCCTCCGCAGCTCCGTCAGGGATCTTCAGCTCCTTGAACCCCACCGACACTCCGTTTCAGGTAAGGTCACGGCGGTCTGTTTACCGCATAACAGCTCCGTCCCGTCACTCTCCTCTGACACCCGCAGCTCTCTCTCTTTGTCTCGGAGGACACACCGGAGGGCTCCGTAGCCGGAATACACCGCGCCTCAGGTACTCCACCTCCGCCTCACTCGAATCTCCTCAGAGTCTCTCCGTCCTCGCGGCTCTCACTCCCGCTCCCCCTCGAGCTTCCCTCAACGGCTCTCTCAATCCGGGCATATCATAGTCAGCACGAGAGCTTCTGGAAGATTCTATCTAATCCTGCTCGTGCCACTGTACCACATTACCTATTAACAACCTTACTGTTCAATGTCCCCGTTCACCACCACCAACCCTCAAATATATATATATATATATATATATATATATACAGGACAAGGGTTACATTAAACAATGTGAATATATTTCATATATTTACAAAGGCATTAATTACATAGTATATAGTTTATATATTTACACAGGCATTAGATAACTAGTATATATATATATAAATATATATATATATATATATATATATTTAATGTAAGCCTCAGGGAACAGAGATCATCATGTATCTCCTCATTAGCATTTATTTATTTTTACGGGGCTACATGGACAATGGGGTGTAGAGTAGGATCTTGATCCGAGGCACCAACAGGCTCAAAGCTTTGACTGTTCCCAGAATGCATAGCGCCGCCTCCTATATCACCCCGCCTCCCTGCACAGGAGCTCAGTTTTGTAGTTGGTGCTGCAGTAACAGGCACTTAACAGAGGGGCTGCTCCAGGCAGCCCTAAGAAGAGCTTTTTTTCTGAGGAAAAAAGTGAAGACTTCAAGGGCAGCAGCAGTGTTACATGTCAGTGGACATTCACGGCTGCAGCTCCGGCTCTCCCCAGCGGCACTGTACGCTCCCGAGCCCTGGTTGCCGGGTAACTACAGCAGGAGGCTCCAGTTTTCTTCTTGTCAGGCACACACAATGGGAGCTCTCCGGGATCGCGTGGCCGCGCTTCGGGAGGTGGTAAGTGGGTCCCGCTTGCAGGACCCGGTCTTTATCGCGACCCGGCGCGGTCAGTGGGAGGCAGGCCGCGCGCGCTGGTGGTGGACACTGTGGCAGTACAGGCGATCCCACTAGATCACCAGGGCATGGGACAGGTCAGGTTTTCTCTATAAACCGTTTTATTAGAGCCCGCAGTACCCGGTGGTTTTGCCAGCACGGGGATTGAGCTTGGACCTGAAGCCCCTCCCCCAGCCCCATGGCGCCATTTTCTGCAAATGTTCCCGCCCTGGAGCTGCATATCTGACTCTTCCTCACTACCTGGCAGTGTCTGCGGCGCCATTATCCCTCAGCTCACTGTTCCTGGGAATGCATGGGCAAATCCTCCTATGTAAAGCCGCCTGGTTGTCAGTGCTGTGACTTTACAAGACACTTAAGTATTCTACCTGCCTTTTTTAGTCAGTGTTAGTTAAGAGAGTGCATTTAGTCAGGGTTTCCCAGTACAATTACCCTGAGATATACATCCAGTTCTTACTGTGTACTGTTATATCTATTGTTATATAGCTGTGTAAGCTAGTCCAGTGCAGTATTATTGTTAGTAATAACCTCTGCATTGTATAGACTGTGACTATTTGTGTGTGCATTTGATAGCTGAGTGGTGTCCATTTCGTGTCTTTCACTCAATCTGCTATCCCTATATTCTATAACCTGAGGGGGCTTTGTGCGTCAGGTTTTATCTAATATAGGATTTTCACAAAGATATACTGTATTACGTATTTTTCTCTGTGATTTAGTCACCATATCTCTCCTTTATCTCTGCTGTTGCTGACTACACTGCGCAGGGGTTTGGGCTAGAGGTATTGTGCTGCTCACAAATTGTACTGTGTTACCTGATACTGCAAGTTATATCATGTCTGCTTCTGAGGGTAACGGTTCTGGGGCTGAACACACTGCCGGTGTTGCTGAAGCCGCAGATACCTATGAGGAGAATATAGCAGCTTTGGGCTCTGGTTCTGGGGGCTCCTTGCCCCCCAGTGGGACGGGGGCAAATAATCAGTGCCAGATTAAGGACAACATGGGCCTGGAGCTGAAATTTCTGAAGGGCCTATTGTGTACCGTCGCAGAGGATTGACCAGCAACAGCGGGGTTGTGACTAGGGGTAGAGTCCCTTATACACAATACGCCATGTAGAGCCCCTTTTATTGACGTTATGCCAGGTAGAGCCCCTTTCTTTTATTGACGTTATGCCAGGTGGGCCCCTTTTATACATGTGTCGCCAGGTAGAGCCTGCTATATAAACTGCACCAGGTAGTGCTTTATACACATAGCAACAGGTAGCCGTCACTCACCATTCGGCGCCTGTGGTCCCCCGGCTCTATGTTCTTGTCATACTCCCGCGGTGGGGTGCAGGTAGCGTGAAGTGGTCAGGATGGGGGCGGCTGGAGCAGAAAGCGGTGGGGGGCACTATGGTGAAGGCAGCAGACGGGTGCTGATGGCACTGGCGGGGGCCTCAGGCCACAGTGACCCGGGTGCCCGCCCTGATAGCCCGCACCTAAAACCGCCACTGGCAGGATCCACAGAGCTGGATGAGCAGCGACCCTCCCAACACATAGTGCAGCCGAGTGCACATGGACTGAGCGTCCATAGATGTGCAGATCACCCACCTGAGCATAGCCTCCAATGTGAGCAACCCAGAGTCGCTGCGCGCAACCAACCCCACCAACATGCCCATATCACCACACACAGTCTGTTCCTCCACCCACTCCCTACACACACACACACACACACACACACACACACACACACACACACACACACATCTGTTTACACAGTCCCCACACATACACACACACACACACACACACACACACACACACCCCAGTCCCTACACGTACAAATACATACACACAAAAAGCCTGTTTCCCCCAGCCCCCCCCCTTCCACTCAGCATGTCCACTCCAGTGTCACCATACACACACACACACACACACACACACACACACTCAGCCACCCTGTTCACCCCATTCCCTACACACACCTCCAGCCTGTCCCTTCCAACACATATACCCTGTTCCCCACTGCCCTCTCACTCTCCCCGTTTCCCCTAGTCACTGAGGTATGCAGACTGAGCAGGAGCAGACAGACAAACCAGGAAAAGTTTGGGGCGTGGCCTAATCACGGACCCGTGACCACGCCTTCTTGGGGGGGGGGTACCATTCAGCAAGCACCACTAGTCGGGGTTGCAGGACTGGACCAGCGGCTAAGTTACTGACTGTCACCCTGCAACCCGGCAGGCAAGTACACTGCTGGCTGCTGCTGTTCTACCCAGTGGAGGGGAGGTGCGGCTCCTGTGTGAGATCATGGTGCAGGGGAGGAGCAGAGAAATATTTCTGCGCAGGGAGGACTTCTGAGGCTGTCTAGTGCTGCTGACGTGCTGTAATAGGAAAAACATTTTTTCCTGTTACCAACAGAAGGGGATCCTGTGGGCCTATGTTGATGGTGGGGCCTGAAGCTGCAGCTCCATCCACCCCATTGTTAATCCGGCCCTGCAAATAATGACCCACCGTGGGCCGCTTTTTCCATACTTCTGCATACGCTAGTTCAAAAACTAACACCCCCTATGGGACCCCTAAAACCGGTGCAACCGTTTGTGGTCCCTGCAGCTAACCCGCCGTGGGCGGACGATTTATCTGCTCAAATAAAGAAGTTGAACCAGTCCCTGACTACTAAAAAGTCTGACCGTCGCTCGCCTACGTCCAAGGGGTCCTCTAAGCGAGCGCTTGTCTCCTCACAATCCACTGCTTTCACTGACACCTCGTCGGATGAAGACGGCACTTACACGGACCCCACAGGTTCTGACTCAGATACGGCTGATGGGGAGGGTGGTTCACATGTGGATGTTCCTGATCTTTTGGAGGCTATTAAGTTAATTTTACAGATTACGGGTGATCCCGAGCCATCCGTTCCTCCTAAGAAACCAGATAGGCTCAAGCGTCAGAAGGTGGTTAAACAAGTTTTACCTCACTCTGACCACCTAATTGATATACGTCAGGAACCCTGGGAAAACCCGGGTACGAAGTTTGTGCCTCAAAAGAAGATGCTGGCTCACTATCCCCTCGTGCCGGAGCTGTCTAAGAATTGGGAAACGCCTCTTCCAGTGGACTCACATGTGGCTAGGATGGTGGTTTCCTCAGCTCTACCGGTCACCACCGTCACGTCTCTAAAAGAGCCTACGGATAAACGTGTGGAGGGTTGTCTGAAAGTGATTTACACCCTCACGGGTGCTGCACAAAGGCCCACTATTGCAGCTACTTGGGCTGCAGAGGCCATTGAAGCATGAGCCTTGGAGTTAGATGCTGAAATCTCGTCTGACCATGCTAGACAATGCTTGTCTTATATTGTCACAACCTCTCGTTATATGAAAGAGGCGGCTTCTGATGCCGGTATCCTAGCAGCCAAGGCCTCTACTACGTCAGTCCTGGCTCGACGGATATTGTGGCTGAGATCCTGGTCTGTGGATCTGGACTCTAGAAAAACCCTGGAGGTACTCCCTTTTAAGGGAGATATTCTGTTTGGGGAGGATTTAAATAAGATTGTGGCTGACTTGGCTACTGCCAAAACTGCCTGTCTGCCAAGTACTGCTCCTTCTGTGTTAAAGGCTAAAGGTAATTCCTTTCGTCCCTTTCATCCTTCAGGTAAAGCAAAAGGTCAGGCGTACAACAAGCAGGCCCGCACTTCCAAACCTGGTAAGCCTAAGCCCAAAAGAGCCTGGGCGGCCCGTCAGCCAGCTTCCAAGACAGATAAGCCTGCCGCATGACGGGGTGGGCCTCCCTCTGGGGGATCCCAGGGTGGGGGGCCGGCTTCTAGGGTATAACCAGGAATGGTTGAAGACCACTTCAGATGCCTGGGTACGGGAAGTCGTCACTCGAGGTTACGCCATACCCTTCAAAAACCGACCCCCTCATCGATTTTGCCAGACAGATGTCCCATTGGACAAGACAAAGGCAAACGCTCTACATTCGGTGGTACAGACCCTCCTGGATACAGGAGTCGTAGTACAGGTGCCTCTTGCGCAGAGGGGCCGGGGGTACTATTCTCTGCTGTTTCTAGTCCCGAAACCAAATGGGTCCTCCCGGCCCATTCTCAACCTCAAGGCATTGAACAGGTTTGTGAAGGTTTCCAAGTTCCGGATGGAAACCCTTCGCTCTATAGTTCTGGCCTTGGAACCTGGGGACTTCATGGTCTCCCTGGATATACAGGATGCTTACCTGCATATTCCTATAGCAGTGTCTCATCAGCAATACCTGAGATTTGTGATTGGCAACTGCCATTACCAGTTTCGGGCGTTACCTTTTGGTTTTACAACGGCTCCACGAGTCTTTACAAAAGTCATGGCGGTGATGACGGTGGTACTCCGCCGTCAAGGTGTCGGGATACTGCCGTATTTGGACGACTTGTTAATCCTGGCAAATTCCCCAGAACTTCTCCTGCGTCATCTAGATGTGACGGTCAGGTTTCTGCAAGCCCACGGGTGACTCATCAACTGGAAGAAGTCATCCCTGATCCCTGCTCAGAGCATGGTGCATCTGGGAGCACTATTGGACACTCACAACCAGCGGTTGTTCCTGACTCAGGAGAAAGTCCTGAAACTTCAGGACAGGATTTGTTGCTTCCTATCTCGTCCGCAAGTGTTGATACATTCGGCGATGCAGGTGCTGGGCCTCATGGTATCAGCATTTGACATGGTGGAGTACACTCAATATCACTCTCTCCCTCTCCAGAGGCTGCTTCTAGCCAAATGGGATGGCCTGCCTCACCGGATCAGGTCTCAAATGATCTTATTGACTCCAGAGGTCCGTCTGTCGCTGCTCTGGTGGCTCCGGGACCAACAACTGTGCATTCTGGATATCCGACTGGGTCCTGTTGACGTCAGATGCCAGTCTAAGAGGTTGGGGCGCGGTGATGGAGCAACACTCCCTTCAGGGGCGGTAGACCATGGAGGAGTCCCTCCTCTCGATCAATATTCTGGCGTTGCGGGCGGTCTTCAATGCCTTGAACCTAACCCAGCATTTAATTCAGAACCGTCCTGTTCAAGTGCAGTCGGACAAAGCCACCACAGTGACTTACATAAATAATCAAGGCGGCACTTGAAGCCGCCTAGCAATGAAGGAAGTCTCACGGATTCTACAGTGGGCAGAACGCCATCTACCGGCCATATCGGCAATATTCATTCCGGGAGACCTGAATTGGAAAGCGGACTTTCTCAGTCGTCAAGACGTGCATGCCGGTGAGTGGGGCCTCCATCCAGAAGTGTTTCAACTCCTAGTGGAAAGGTGGGGCCTTCCAGATGTAGATCTGATGGCATCTCAACACAATCACAAGGTTCCGTTCTTCGGAGCAAGGACAAGGGATCCTCAAGCATCATTCGTGGATGCACTGGTGGTACCATGGAGGTTTCAGCTGCCGTACGTGTTTCCTCCGGTGTCACTCCTGCCCAGGGTAATTCGGAAGTTCAAGCAAGAAAAAGGAATTCTGCTTCTCATAGCTCCAGCGTGGCCCAGACGGCCCTGGTTCTCAGACCTGCAAAGCCTATCGTCAGAGCGTCCAATTCTACTTCCACAACGCCCAGACCTCCTCGTTCAAGGCCCCTGTGTCTACCAGGACCTAGCCCGGCTGTCTTTGACGGCGTGGCTCTTGAAGCTTCCGTCTTAAGGGCTAAAGGGTTTTCTGAGGCAGTCAAACTATGTTGCGGGCCCGGAAACCGGCTTCGGCTCGGATTTACTATAGGGTCTGGCATTCTTACTTTGTTTGGTGCGCATCTAACGATTATGATGCTTCCAAGTTTAGTATAGCCAA
Source organism: Pseudophryne corroboree (assembly GCF_028390025.1). Classification (NCBI taxonomy): domain Eukaryota; kingdom Metazoa; phylum Chordata; class Amphibia; order Anura; family Myobatrachidae; genus Pseudophryne; species Pseudophryne corroboree. The sequence goes on along the minus strand of NC_086449.1, from coordinate 662,869,927 downwards.
GTTGTTGGCTTTTCTTCAGCAGGGCCTGGACTTAGGCCTGCGTCTGGCCTCCCTCAAGGTTTAAATATCTGCCTTGTCGGTGTGGTTTCAGAGAAAAATTGCGACCTTACCTGATGTGCATACCTTTACTCAGGGCGTGTTGCGTATCCAACCTCCCTATGTCCCGCCTGTGGGTCCTTGGGACTTGTCGGTGGTTTTGGAGGCGTTACAAGAGTCTCCGTTTGAACCTCTTGGTTCAGCTGACCTTAAGTGGCTTTCCCTTAAGGTGGTGTTTCTGCTGGCTATTGCTTCAGCTAGAAGAGTGTTGGATTTGGGTGCCTTGTCCTGTAGTTCCCCATATCTGATATTTCACCGTGACCGGGCGGTTCTTAGGACTCGTCCCGGCTATCTACCTAAGGTGGTTTCTTCGTTCCATCTTAATCAGGAGATTGTAGTTCCGACACTTGTTTCTCCTGGTCTTTCTCCCAAAGAGCGGTCTTTGGATGTGGTACGGGCTCTCCGTATATATGTGAAGAGAACTGCTCCTATTAGGAAATCTGATTTTTTTTTTGTTGTGTTTGGTTTCACAAACGGGGCTGGCCTGCTCACAAGCAAGCTCTGCTCAGATGGATTAGAATGGTGATTGCACCTGCTTATGTGAAGGCTGGTCTCTCTGCTCCTGATCACATTAAGGCCCATTCTACTCGGTCTGTTGGACCTTCTTGTGCGGCCCAACGTGGTGCGACCCTTGAACAATTGTGCAAGGCGGCTACGTGGTCCTCTGTGAACACATTCATAAGGTTCTATGCCTTCGATGCTGCCGCTTCCCAGGATGCTTCCTTTGGACGCCGGGTTCTTGTGCCCGCTACAGTGCGTCCCCTCCCATAAGGAACTGCTTTAGGACATCCCCATTGTCCATTCCTTGTGGAGCCCAGTGTACCCGGCAGCAGAAAACGAGTTTTATGGTAAGAACTTACCTTTGTTAAAACTCTTTCTGCGAGGTACACTGGGCTCCACAAGGCGCCCACCCTGACACACTTAGCTTCTTTGGGTTGGTATGGCATTAGCCGCTGACACGTCTCCTGTCGGGAGAATGCGGTGTTGTGGCTACTAACCGTTGTCGTCTCTTTTCCTGCTACTGCATTGGGCTTGTTAACTAAAAACTGAGCTCCTGTGCAGGGAGGCGGGGTGATATAGGAGGCGGCGCTATGCATTCTGGGAACAGTCAAAGCTTTGAGCCTGTTGGTGCCTCGGATCAAGATCTTACTCTACACCCCATTTTCCATTCCTTGTGGAGCCCAGTGTACCTCGCAGAAAGAGTTTTAACAAAGGTAAGATCTTACCATAAAACTCATTTTTATCCTTTCTGGGCGGATCTTCACATGTGATTTTTGGCAGTAGCAGGTTTGAGAAAATTGCTCATTCAGCTTCAATAGCGATTAGTGAATAAGGGGGGTTATGCAGAGTTCTTAGCAAACAAAAAAGGTAGCAATTAGGCAAAACCATGCTGCACTGCAAGGGGGGACATGTGCAGAGAAAGTTTGATTTGGATGGGTTATATTGTTTGTGTGCAGGGTAAGTACTGGCTGCTCTATTTTTACACTGCAATTTAGATTTCAGTTTGAACACACCCCACCCAAATCTAGCTCTCTCATGTTACATCTGCCCCACCTGCAATGCAGCATGGTTTTGCCTAATTTCTAACTTAATTTGGTTTGCTAACAACTCTGAATAACCCTCTAGGCACTTAGGGGCTAATTCAGACCTGATCGCTAGCCTGCATTTTCAAACAGGTCTAAACTGTGCTCGCGTATGCACCGCAATGCACAGGCGCGGCGCACGGGTACAAAGCGGATCGCCGGTCAGCGATGGGTTTGTGCGACTGATCCATTCACACGGCCGTTCGCAAGGAGATTGACAGATAGAAGGCGTTTGTGGGTGGCAACTGACCATTTTCTGGGAGAGTTTGGAAAAACGCAGGCGTGTCCAAACGTTTGCAAGGAGGGTTCCTGACATCAATTCCCGGCCCCGGACAGGCTGATGTGATACTCCGAGACTGCACAAAATCTGTTTATACAGCTCTGCTACACATGCGTTTCCACACTTGCAAAGCAAAAATACACTCCCCTATGGGCGGCGACTATGCGAACGCAGGACTGCAAAAAACTCCTAGCGAGCGAACAGGTCTGAATTAGGCCCTTATGGGGACATTTACTAAGCAGTGATAAGAGCGGAGAAGTAAGCCAGTGGAGAAGTTGCCCCATCAACCAATCAGCAGCTCTGTATCATTTTGTAGTATGCAAATTATAGATGTTACTTCAGTGCTGATTGGTTGCCATGGGCAACTTCTCTACTGGCTCACTTCTCCGCTCTTATCACTGCTTAGTAAATGTCCCCCTTAGTGTGGTATCTGATTTTTTTCACTGATCAGTATGCTTCGCTACACAATATATATGACATTATGACCAGGGCTGCCATCACAAATTGCGGGTCCCGGGACTGACAAAATAGGTAGCCCCCCCACTGTGGAGGAGTCAGCTTTAGAATTGCATCAGTTAACATGTGTGTGTATTATATACACACACATGCATGCCTGCATACATACATGTGCTGCTGTCGGGAGGGTCCAGGATGCTGATGCCACTGCTACATACATACATACATACATACATACATACATACATACATACATATGCCGCTGTCGGGAGGGCCCGGGATGCTGATGCCGCTGCCTGCCCGCCTCCATCCCTGCTGTTCTGCTGCTCTCCTCTGTCCGCCTGCAGCTGTATTGAAAACGTCCCTCCCAAAATGACCGCCGCTTCAGAGGAGACAGTTATTCAAGATACTAGAGGGCTCCTTTAGTATTTTGAATAACTGTCTCCTCTGTGGCGGCTGCCATTTTGGGAGGGAAGTTTTCAATTCAGAGCTGCTGGAGGGTCGGAGGACATTGGCAGAGCAGCGGGGACGGTGGCGGGCAGGCAGGTGGCTGCATGAGCATCCCGGGCCCTCCTCTCTCTGTCAGAGAGGCTGGCCCGGGACAGCTGTGCCCCCAGCACCCCCCTGATGGAGGCCCTGAGTATGACCATCATGCATATCTTCACGTTGGACACTGTAGAATCCCTTCCTTGTTACTTCCGTGTACTAAGCCATGAAGAGAGAGAAAGTACCAACTAGCTCCTTTCATTTTTCAAGCACAGTCTGTAACATGCCATTTAGGAGCTGATTAGCTGTTACTTTATCACTCTCTACTTTATTTCTCTTCAAGCTTAGTATGTAGCCCTTTAATCACTAGGCCTTTGACCCCACTTTAAAGATCCTTGTCTTCATAGCTCATTTTAAAATGTATTATCTGTTAACTGCTACTCACCACTAAATAAGCCACCGTACCTAGCCATGAAACATATTGGGAGGAGGATCTAGTTCCACCAGCTGAGGACACTTGGTCCACTGTAAGAGAAAGGACCACAAAGTCTTCTATCTCCTCCTCTGTAACAGACAACACCTATAAGATGTAAAAATATGACACTACAGTACCTCAGATCTGCTCTGAAGGGATTGTGGCCATGTGGGCTCCTTCCTTCATATCTGTGGTCTTGTCTGAAAATTGCTCCATTTTAGGAAGAGGTTGCTCACCTTCTTAGTGTAGTTCTTAAGGTGTCGATTCCCATGTTACTTTGGCCTTTTCTCCTTGCTTGCCCAATTGAAATGTTTGATAGGCAAGCTGAAAAACATTCTATAAAAATGCTCAATGCTGCTCGGTGCTTGTTTGTCAGTTATTGGAAGCACCAGAAACCCACATCCCGCTTGCACCTTCTAAATAAAATTTGCCACATTTGGGCCAAGTAGAAAATACAGTATATGACTACAGTACCTACATAATACCTCCCATATATTTCTCCAGGTTTGGAGATTTTGGTTTACATATAGTAGCCCTCTTCCCCAAATGGGCCTCCCCCAAGGTTTTTCTGATCTTTTACATTAGGTCACTCCGGAAACATATTCCCTGCCCATATACGTCCATTTTCTCTGTAAGTTTTCCCTCCAATGTCGCTGACTAGTGGCAGTGACTTAGTTTCAGCCTCTGTGTACAGTATACCCCCACCCCTCCCTCCCTTTCTCCTCTGACTCCTCCTTTCTTTCCCCGCCTTGGCATATTGATCTGATTGTTCTTAATTTTGGCTACACTAATTATATACCTAGACTGTTTATGTACTTTCTTATATATTTTCCTGACCAACTGTGATTCTTGTATATTGATCTCTGATTCTGTACTTGATATTATTTGGTATTTTTGGCGTGTATTTCAAAATAAACTAAAATATATCATTTAAAAATAAAAGGCATACACCAGCAATCAAAGGGTTCGCACAGCCTGCCCTAGCATCCAAACGGTTAATACAGTTAAACTACTCAGGATTAGCAGGTTCAAGCAATAATTCACTTCATAAAAACTCTAGGTCTGACAATTTTTCCTAAATTTCCCTGGGAGGTCTCTCGGAGGGCAGTTTTATGCTAATGTGAGTACATTGGCCCCAGGTGATAAATAAGTATACAGGCAAATACATTTTTGTGTATTTCCACTGACTTACACTTCTTCGTTAATTGGAAAGAATGACAACTGATTTAACATTCACAAACCTGTAGCTGTATGACAATTTGACACGGATATGCTAAGCTAATTACCTGAACAGTTGTCTCTTTTGTAATGGCTAATTAAATTTCCCCAGAATAATTTGTCTGTATTGTTAAATCTTTCTAACATATTTTGATATTAATTCTGTATTTTCAGATATGTTATCTCTGTTGTACCTGTGGTATCAGCCATCACTTTACTTTATACATGATTCTTCATAATCCCTGCAGTAGATGTTTTATTGCCGCATTGCTGCGGACAGTAGCGATAAGAAATTAGAAATATTGGGTCTAAAGCCCGGTAATTAATAAATGGGCTCTTCTATGTGTTTGACTTATTTTTTAATGTGATATTGTAAACATAGTTCCCTATTTAATAACGAATCTTAATACCAGTGGCATATTTTGTTTAGTACCTCAGTGATATTAACGAATATGTCGTTGGTATTCAACATTACTTACCTTGGCTGCAAGGTTGAGCAAGGTCTCCTCCTCGGCACCGATAGGCTTCTGTGTCATGCTCATGTGTGACGGCCAGTCTGTGCATGTGTATGACCGTTTCACCAGGTGGGCCTGGGAGGTGATCTTCCTGGCATTTTTGTGAATGCGCGATTAGAAAATCACTGGGAAAATGCCGTGCAATTTTCCCGGAGACCTACTCATGCCAGTAGAGTCCGGGACAGCACTAGGATCCACTAGTGACCCGAGTGCCTGGTTTGTTCATATGTTTGTAAATCCAGTCATAAGGACACAGAGACATGTGAGTTCACTGCTGTGGTGTTTTATTCCATCACCAACTCCAGGCACACTGGACCACTCACTTCCCAGCATCCCCCTGGTCCCAGGGACCATCACTGAAGATTCAGGCTTACACATATTTGTAAGGGAGTGTCTACAAATATTAAGCATTCTAATACACTAACATCACAGTGCCCAGAGTCTACATCACTACCGGCTAGAGAGGAGGTGGCCCAGACGGAGTATGCACACGCACCTCCTCCTCTCTAGCACTATCAAATTGTATACTGGCGTATATCAGTCTGACCTCAGTATTCCTTGAGTGTATTACTACCAGTTTGACACCAGATGAGCATTTACAGTGCCTTATGTGCCTGCATCATAGTTGCCGACATCCTGGCTGCTCTCTCCGTAGAGGGGGCGGGGTGGAAGCAGAATGGGGTGTGTGGTTATTGCAATTGCATCATTATAGCCACGCCCCCACTCTGTAATGCTGAGATTACCGCCATTGAAGCTTATACATAACCTTCAATGCTTCCCTATCTAATTACATCCTCTCTTTACAGAACACGTAACCTCACATATTTTGTCTTTCTTTGCTCTCACATCCTCCTGATCCTTAGCCAACACTGGGGGTAATTCTGAGTTGATCGCAGCAGGAACTTTGTTAGCAGTTGGGCAAAACCATGTGAACTGCAAGGGAAGGCAGATATAACATGTGCAGAGAGAGTTAGATTTGGGTGGGTTACTTTGTTTCTGTGCAGGGTGAATACTGGCTGCTTTATTTTTACACTGCAATTTAGATTGCAGATTGAACACACCACACCCAAATCTAACTCTCTCTGCACATGTTATATCTGCCTCCCCTGCAGTGCACATGGTTTTGCCCAACTGCTAACAAAGTTTTTTGCTGCAATCAACTCAGAATTACCCCCATTGCTGGGTGATCATATCATACAACCCATTAAGAACCTAGCAATCTGGTGGACTATTATGCAATAGGTAGCGTCTATCCTTGTGAATCAATGCCTATTTCCCTATAAATTGTAAGCTTGCGAGCAGGGCCCTCCTACCTCTATGTCTGTCTGTTTTTGCCCAGTTTGTTCTATTACTGTTGTTCTAATTGTAAAGAACTTATTTTTTCTTAATTGTAAAGTGCAATGGAATATGCTGCGATATGTAAGAAACTGTTAATAAATAATTAAATAATAAATTATACTGCAGGAGATGATGACGTGATTCAGTGAGAATCGAGTCATGGACATCCCAGAACACACCACTTTACTCACTAGGAGGTCGGCCGGTCACTGGGGTAGCTACAATATTGGAAGACTTGCCTGTTTTTCCGGGGGCCAGGAGGTTCACCCAATTTTCGGGAGCCTCCTGGCCATTCTGGGAGAGTAGGAAAGTATAACCTGCATACAGTAAGTGGCAAAGAAATAAAGGGCTGAAACGCATTAGTATGCCACTAATAGAGACTTTTATACTTGCTAACTCTCTTGAAATCTCCATGAGATTTACGATTTGGGAGAAACTGTCCAGGGCTCCTGGAAGATTAAATACACTGCTGGATCAAGGCCACTTTTTTTTAGGGAAGTAGGGAGGGGCCATGATGATGTGCTTCACTGTGAATCATGTTATCATGCACCACCACCGGCGCCCATGTCATTATGCCACAAATTGCAGGGGTTTCATGCGGCTTATTTTTATTTATTTTTTCATTTATTTATATATAGTTTAGTATTTATGATTTTGATATCCTGCCCTACTGCATATCTGCTGTTACATTTATTATATCATAGTTGCCACCTGGAGAGAGGCTTGATCAAGGTGAAAGGTGGTCAGGCGGTGGGGGCTGCAGCGAAATTGGAAAACTTTGCTCGGTCCTCTCAAACTTCCCAATCTGCCCGGCAAGGGGATTCCAATCCATCCTCTCCAGCTGTGGAGGGTGAAGCCTCTGAGCCTGTTGATCCTGTCCATTCTACCCAGCAAATATTGCAGGCTATTTCTGCGTCCGAGCAGAGAGTTACTGATAGGATTGGACAGGTTCAGATTGATGTCTCCCTACTCCGGCAGGATTTACAGAAAATACAGTATGGGAGAGAGTGGGTGAGACTGAACACCGAATCTCGGCACTTGAGGATACCATGTCTACTTTGCAGACCAAAGTGGCAGACTTATCGACCCAGATGTTACTATGCAAGCTAAACTGTCCGATATAGAAGGCAGACTACAACGCAATAATGTCAGAATTGTCGGGCTTCCTGAGAGGGCAGAGGGTTGCTCACCAAAGATTTTTCCTGAGAAATGGCTTATCCAGATGTTTGATAAAGCAGCGTTCACCCCCCAGTTTGCTGTGGAACAGGCACACAGACTTCCACCTCGCACTCCTCCGCTTGGGGCCCTTGCCAGGACATTTATTGCACGCTTCTTACACTACAAAGAACGGGATGCTGTACTTCAGTTGGCTTGTACATAGGGCCCCCTGCAGTTTGATGGGCACAATATCTCAGTTTTTCCAGATTTTGCTTTGGAGATGCAGAAAAGTCGCTCACAGTTTATATAGGTCAAGAGGAAACTTCGGGATCAGAACATACAATACTCCATGCTTTTCCCAGGCTCGGCTGCGAGTGGTGTTCAATAATACTACCCATTTCTTTACTTCCCCGAAAGATGCTGAGGATTGGCTTGAGCGGCAACTTCATGTCCCTGCTGATGGACTTTTCTTTTGCTCATATCCTCTCTACTATACAGCGGGGAATGTTAGGCCTTAGCCTTCGTGGCTATTTCTCCTCTGACGCTGTTTGCTAGAATGATTTCTTCAGTGCATAACTGTTACCTTTTTTTCTCTGTGCATGTTCTTAATGTTTATCCTAGCGTCAGGGACCCATCTTTTGTTGTGATCAGTAAGGAGTCCCTGCTGAATATAGTGTAGGGGTTTTATTCTCCCTGATCCTTTAGTTTGACTTCTTAGGGACGGAGTTGTTTTTTTTAGTTCTGTTATTTGGTTATGGGTTCTAGGTGTACCTTAGGTTCTCAAGGTTATACAGGGTGGTTGTGGGCGGGGATAGGTGTTTTTTTTTTATTCCATCTGTATCTACTGTATATATATGTGTGTGTTTTTCTCTGCTATACAGTGTATGCAAGAAGCTGCTCTGATGTTTAGGGGTACATTTACTAAGCAGTGATAAGAGCGGGGAAGTGAGCCAGTGGAGATATTTCCCCATCAACCAATCAGCAGCTCTGTATCATTTTATAGTATGCAAATTATAGATGTTACTTCAGTTCTGATTGGTTGCCATGGGCAACTTCTCCACTGGCTCACTTCTCTGCTCTTATCACTGCTTAGTAAATGTACCCCTTAGTGTCCTAAGTGGTTTGCCACTATTTGCTACTTTACCTGGTGTTCTGGTTCGTCTTGATATGCAGGGCTATACCACTCCTCTATTTTCTCTTTCCCTTTTCCATTCTACTGTTTCTTTTCTTTCTGTTTTCTATGGCTACTACTTCTGGTGAGCTCCTACTGCTCGGCTGGAATGTTAGGGGGATGAATGATAAGATCAAAAGGTCATTGGTCCTGTCACAGGCTGACATAGTGTGTCAGAAACGCACCTCTTTGGCACCAATGTTTTGGTACTTAAGAAACCTTGAGTCGGTCACATGTTTCACTCTACCTTCTCTGGCAATGCTAGGGGGGTGTCTGTGCTTATTAGGAAGACTGTACAGTTCCATCTAGATTTAAGTGAAATAGATGTACTGTATATGGCAGATGTTTTTCTACGTGCCTATATTGATTGCAGATTATTGCATGTTCTAGCTGTGTACGTCCCTCCTCCATATAACAATGAGATTCTCCGTCAGGCAGCCAAATTCATTGCCCAATCCCCAGCAACTCCTGTAATCTGCCTGGGAGATTTTCAATAATGTCATGGATACGACTCTAGATAGATGGCGAGAGATGGGGGAACCCGATTCTCTGCCTCCCTGGTGGATACTGTATATGGAGAATTTGTAATGCTACCGTTAACCAATTCTCATGTTACTCTGCTGCCTTCTACACCCTCTCCCGTATAGATTTGGCTTTAATTTCACCTGATCGTTCACCAGACGTGGTAGGAGTGGAATACCTTCCACGGGGTATTTCAGATCACTCCCCAGTTTCTCTCACCTTGAAAGCGAACCGAGATCAAGGTGTGAGAATGTGGAAACTTAACCCATTTTGGTTAACTTTACTGGGGGCCGGCTCGGAGTTGATTGCGTCCTGGGAGGGGTTCCAGGTAGATAATTCAACGTATGTAGATTCGACATGATACCTTTTAAGGCATTCATCCGTGGTTCCTTTGTTAAATGTATTTCTGAACTTAAATTGTTTAATAGGAGGGAAGAGTCACGTTTGGAAACCCTATGCCAGCAATTTGAGACTCAATATATTCATTCACAGCTGTAGTCTGATAGAATATTGTGGCAGGATGGGCAACGTGAGTAGTCAGACTGTTTGAGAAATCTAGGCGCCGGCTTCTTTTCTCTGAGCATGAGCAGTATTTCCAGGCTGAAATAGATGGTAGCTATTTGGCCTATTTAGCACGGGCTGATTCTGGCCATAATAATGTAATTCAGTGTGTACAAAATTCCAATAGTCGTGTTTGTTACTCTGGGGTGGAGGTGGCGGGAGTTTTCCGTGATTATTATTCTTCATTATTTGCCTCTCGGGCCTCCTATTCTGATGAGCAACTTTTGGAATATTTGGCTCAGGTCGAATTGTCCTGTCTATCTCATGAGGATTCTGAGGCCATAGATGTGCCATTTACTGTGGAGGAGGCTGAGGCTGCCGTTTCTTCTCTCCCTGCTTCAAAGGCACCTGGCTGCGATGGACTCCCCGTGGAGGTATATAAAACATTTAAGGAGCTTTTTATTCCTCACTTGTTGGATTTATTTAATTCTCTGTCTGCATGGAGTTCTCTCTCGCAATCGATGTCTGAAGCCAATATTATAGTCCTAGCAAAGCCAGGGAAGGACCCCACAATGCCCGAGTCCTACCGACACATCTCCCTATTGACCACTGACGTTACAATTTTAGCAAATGTTTTGGCGACCCGTCTGAATTTTACATCTATTATCCACCTGGATCAGACGGGGTTTATGCCGGGTAAATCTACTGCCCAAAACTTGCGTAGACTGTTCTGCCATTTGCAGAGGCAGGACCTAGCAGAGTCGGGGGCAGTGGTGGTGTCTTCTTGATGCTGCCAAGGCCTTTGACTTGGTTGAGTGGATGTATCTTTGGGGTGTCCTTCGTAAATTTGCTTTTGTACCACGGTTTATTAGTCTCCTCCAAATTTTATACTCGTCCCCTATGGCCCGAGTGACGGTAAATGGTTATACGTCGGATGCTTTCCCATTGAAGAGGGGGACCCGACAGGGATGCCCTCTATCTTCTGCGTTATTTGCAATTGCTATCGAACCTCTGGCCAGCATATTATTGGCTTCTATTGAGATTCGGGGAATTAAAGTGGAGGAGGTGGTAGATGTGGCCCTTTACGCGGATGATATGCTCTTATTTTTGAAAGACTCAATTGGCTTCCTTCAAGCTATGTTTCGAATAATCTAACGATTTGGTATTTTTTCAGGTTTGTTAATTAATTGGGGGAAGTCACATATTTTTCCTGTCTCCGGCTCCTTTCCCGAAGATATGCACGCGGCTCATCCTCTGCAGTGGACGCTGCGGTTCAGATACCTTGGTATTTGGGTCACGCCTCATGCTGCGGAGTATGTAGTCCAGAATATTGATCCCATTGTTCAGAGTTTTAAGGAAAGAGCTCATGCCTGGAGAAAATTGCCCTTATCTGTACTTGGTCATATTAATTTGTTTAAAATGGCCACCCAGCCTAAGTTTTTGTATGTCTTACAGAACTCCCCGGTCTACATTCCAAAAAAGGTGTTTAGTGAGATTGAGAGTATATTGTCGTTGTTTACATGGGGTGACAAATCAGTTAGAGTTTCCATTAAAACTTTATATAAATCCCAGCTATCAGGGGGTTTGGACCTTCCTAATCTTAGGTTCTATTGTATGTCTGCGCAGCTGTCACATTTGTCTAGCTGGACTGTAGACACAGTGTACCTAACTATGGCAGGTTTTCTGGCCGAGCGGGAAGAGTGCTCCTCTACTTTTTCTTTCTCTCCTCTTCAATTTCTACTCTCTGGTCTGTCAGTCACTGGATTGCCTCATCTGCTTTGACAAACCCTGCTGGTTTGGCATTTTGTTCATACTCTTTGTGATTGGTTGGATCAGGATAGTTGTTTTCCAATATGGTTTAACTCTGCATATTCTGAGATGTATAAATTATCTGTAGATAACATTTGGATTACCCGGGGAGTGCTATCTGTGAGTCAGCTATATTATGATGGGGTGTTTGGGTCCTTCCAACAGCTGAAGGAGGACTTTGGTATCCCTAATACCGCTTTATTTCGTTATTTCCAATTATGACATGCTGATACGGCCCAATTTCCTCATGGTGCCCCGGTAATATCTGACTCACCTGTCAAAGTGTTGTTACTCAATCTAGGCCAGAAAGGGAAAATATCTTCTATATATACAGCTATCCATGACCGATTTAACCCGGATCACTTATATAGTCTCCGGCTAAAATGGCAATCAGACCTGTCCAATGAGTATTGGATACAGATTCTGGGGTCTCTTAAATACACCACCCCTTGCATTAGATTTCGTTAGGTGTTTTTTTACATCCTTCATAGGGTTTATCGTACACCTGTGTCCTTGCAGAAGGCCGGTCTTAGGGATAACTCCTTCTGCCCTAAAGGCCAAGCTGGTTTTGGCACATGATATGGGATTGCCCTATAATCTCTCTGTTTTGGGATGGTGTATGGAATGATGTATTGCTTATTACTCCCTCACTCCTGCTATTAATCCAAGAACATGTTTATTCAGTTTGGACCTCGAGGAGACACACTCCGTTACAATATATAGGTATGTCCTCTGTCTTACTACCTTAGCCCTTAGCTAAGGTCGTTACAGCAGGAGTTTGGTTCTCAGCTGATTCCCCTAGTATATATAAATGGAGGGCGCTGGTTAATGGAGTGGCCTGACATGAACGGCACATGTTTAAGATACGTGGCTCTATCTATCTCCAAATTCTCTGAAAAGTGGGATGGTTGGTGTATCTCCAGATTGGGCAGGAATGAGATGTCTATACAGACTCCTTGAACGACTGATATGCTGCTGTGTGATTTTTGAGATAATGTACTAATGCTACCTCTGACATTAACATGTTACGATTTCCTATTATGAACAATGTGTGTGCATTAGTGTCAGCTTCATGTGGATTATTTTATTTCAGTGCGTAAGAAGGACACTCAGACACATGTTATTTTACAGATACCCTCTTTTGTTGATGGCAATTTTATTGTTTTTCTTGTTACTAATGTTGTCGCCTTAGGCGATGCTGTTTTTGTTTTTCTGTTTTGTGTTGTAATCTGAAAAATATATTAATAAAATAATACATGATTTAAAAAAAACCTCCAAAAATGGCAGTTTGATTGCATTTTTAGGGTTAGTACAACCCACCGTATATATTTTACCAGTCACTGAAAAATAGCTAAGGGGTCTATTTACGAAGGGGTCTATACTCAAACCCAGCCTGTGACATGGTAGTTAGGAGCTGATTGGCTGGTACTTTATCTCCGTACACTTTATCTCCATTCAAGGCTTAGTAAATAGACCCCTAAGTTATTTATCAGTGCTTATCTTACACAGTTGAACTGTGCAGCTTATCAGAGGATGGCACTGAAAATTTTGTCTGGGGAAAATAGTAGAGAAAATGCAAAATAGAGGTACAGTGTACAAAGATGATCACTAAGCTAAAACAAAATCTGCTCCAAGCGCCTGTATTTAAAGAAATCTATTTTGAATAACACCAGAGCGCTGCCTGATAAGACACTGTGTATGTGCCTTAGAAATGTACACAAAGAAGAAAAAAGAAAAGACTGCGCTTATGGTGTTATTAGTAGAGCATATTTGTGGAGAGCTGACAAACAAAATGAGTATAAGAAAGGTTATTTATTAAAATAATATCACACCAGTAAAACTTTATACACAAAGGGGGTCATTCCGAGTTGTTCGCTCGTTATTTTTTTCTCGCAACAGAGCGATTAGTCGCTAATGCGCATGCGCAGTGTCCGCAGTGCGACTGCGCCAAGTAAATTTGCTATGCAGTTAGGTATTTTACTCACGGCATTACGAGGTTTTTTCTTCGTTCTGGTGATCGGAGTGTGATTGACAGGAAGTGGGTGTTTCTGGGCGGAAACTGGCCGTTTTATGGGTGTGTGCGAAAAAACGCTACCGTTTCTGGGAAAAACGCGGAAGTGGCTGGAGAAACGGAGGAGTGTCTGGGCGAACGCTGGGTGTGTTTGTGACGTCAAACCAGGAACGACAAGCACTGAACTGATCGCAGATGCCGAGTAAGTCTGGAGCTACTCAGAAACTGCTAAGAAGTGTCTATTCGCAATTCTGCTAATCTTTCGTTCGCAATTTTGATAAGCTAAGATTCACTCCCAGTAGGCGGCGGCTTAGCGTGTGCAAAGCTGCTAAAAGCAGCTTGCGAGCGAACAACTCAGAATGACCCCCAATGTGTAAAATATTGTAAATTTGTATATAATCTGAAAGGACCATACGTATTTTCTATAAAAGAAACACAGTATCCACAAATAAGGGACTCCTACAATCCTTTAGCTTCTAAGTGCATGTTGCCTCTGCACTTATAAGAAAGCCTGCAGAATACTCACCATTTATACAAAGTTAAAATTCCTTGGAGTGACACATTTTTAGTGAGCAGTTACAATAACTCTTTCATTCGTAACAGTATCAATAGTCTCTATTGCACTGACTCAACGATTTTAGACACTAGAATAACAAATTTATTTGTCAATACAAAGATGATCACACTGCCAAATGCATTTTGCTACTTCAAAGTCATAGATTGGGCTAATCACTGTGACATAAAGTTGCAACTTGGATGTACTGTACCGTTAGCTGATCATGCTGTATTTTCCTCTTCCCCCAATTTCCAGTTTGTCTCCTCCTTTTTTCCCTCCGTCAAAGAGGAAGCTGTATCAAAACTTGGAGAGATAAGGTTCCATCCAATCAGCTCCTGTCATTTTACAGGCTATGTTTGAAAAATGACAGTTAGGAGCTGATTGACTGGTACTATAAATCTCTCCAAGCTTTGATACATCTTCCCCAAAAGGTGAAAATAGGACATGGTTTTTACAAATAATAGCAATTTGCAATCCACCCACAGGCAGGCTACTTTTTATCTTAGATTATGTGACCTAAATTTGTTTAGCGTTTTATTAGCAATACCTTGCAGGTTTAATGCGCTGACAATAAGAAATCTGCATTGTAGCTAGTACTATTGAGGTAGACCACAAAGAAAAGTTATTTCCCTACTAGTCAGCAGTGCTGTAACTAGGCATTAACTAGGCATTTTGATGCCCTGTGCCAGTAAGAGAAATTGTCCCTCCCACTACATTCGAGACAGGGATAACATGTACCGCAGACTAGCACTAGAAATAAAGGGGCGTGACTCTGTGGGGAAGGGGCATGGCCACAGACTATATATGTTAAGGTAAGAACTTACCGTTGACAATGGTATTTCTCCTAAGTCCACAGTATCCACAGGATAACATTGGGATATTATGACGCTACAGCGGATTTGCACCAAACGGTCAAAGATTTTCGGCCTCCCAGCATGCAACGGGCCCGTCCATATATCCCTGCCTACTGGCTCAGGCAAATTAGTTGTTTTTCCAAAGCTCAATGCAGGAGCATCATAGAAAGCCCTAATCACATATGCACACCCTTCCGTACACGAAGGAAGAGGTTAGTGAGTAAAAGGATCCTCAAATCGGGTGCATCAGGGTGGGATCACTGTGGATCCTGTGGACTTGGGAGAAATACTGTTATCAATAGTAAGTAATTACCATAATGTTATTTCTCCGGCAGGGTCCACAGGTTATCCACAGGATAACATTGGGATGTCCCAAAGCAATTTAGTGGTGGGGACGCTCCTGATTGGATAGGAGAATCCTTCGCCCGAATTCAGCATCCTGAGAGGCAAAGGTATCAATGGCATAATGTCTAATGAATGTGTTAGTGGAAGACCATGTAGCTGCCTTACATATCTGTTCTGCTGAAGCACCACGTTGTGCTTCCCAAGACGGGCCTACCTTACAAGTAGAGTGAGCAGAGACATTAGCCGAAACAGGGAGATCAGCTTGAAAATATACTTCTGAAATTGTCATCCAAAGCCACTTCGCCAGTGTCTGCTTATCAGCAGGCCATCCTCTCTTGTGAAATCCATAGAGAACGAAGAGAGAATCTGTCTTTCTGATAGCACTGGTATGATCTACGTAGATCCTTAAGACACTGACTACGTCCAACGATGCATCTCCCGCAGAAGGGTCCGGCCCCTGGAAGGCCGGGACTACATTACCTTCGTTAAGGTGGAATTTAGACACCACCTTAGGAAGACACCCAGATTTAGTTCTGAGAACTGCTCTATCTGGATAAAAAATCTAAAATGGAGGACGACTTAACAATGCCCCTAAATCTGAAACTCTTCTAGCTGAAGCCATGGCTAGTAGAAAGAGAACTTTAGCTGTCAACCATTTGAGATCCACTTTAAGTGGTTCAAATGGGGCAACTTGAAGGGCCTTTAGGACTAAACTTAAACCCCAAGGCACTGTAGGAGGAACAAAAGGAGGTTGAATGTGCAGCATTCCCTGGAAAAAAGTGTGCACATCCTGCAGGTTAGCAATTTTCTTTTGGAACCATACAGTCAATGCTTACACTTACACTCTCATGGAAGCAACCCTTAAACATTTATCCATTCCTGCCTAAAGGAATGCTAAGGCCCTGGAAACTCTGAAAGACCTAGGGTCAAATTTCCTTTCACTGCTTGCCATATTCGATGATAAATGCGAGCTGAGGAAGGTTTCCTTGCTCTGAGCATTGTTTGAATTACCTGTTGTGAGAATCCTCTTGACATCAGGATAGAAGTCTTAAGAGCCACGACGTCAAAGACAGTCGATCCAGGTGTCTGTGATAACAAGGACCTTGAGACAGTAGATCTGGACATTGAGGAAGTAGGAATGGAGCATCCATCATTATCCTCTGCAGATCTGAGTACCAAAGCCTACTGGGCCAAGCGGGAGCTATTAGTATTCGATTAGTGAGAAGATCTACATTACCTCTGCCTTCAACATCATTAAATGAAGTCACGGATAGGAGAGTTGATGGACATTTTTTTCCTGTCTGGGGCAGTCATAAGACCAGCTATGGCTTCAGCCTGGATGGCAAAAGTAGTGGCTGCCTGGGCTGATGCATTGATAGGGAATCTTTCAATGGCATCTAGAGAGCAAAAATCCCATGTTGCACATATCAAACAGGCTGCGATGTTTCTGGAAGAAGCTTTGGCTATGGGTACAATTGCCTCTCAGGCATCAGCTTCAGCAGTAGCCAATCGCAGAGCAGTTTGGCTACGTACATGGAAAGCTGATTCAGAATCCAAAAAGGTTTTGGAGTCTTTACCCTTTACTGGAGATATTCTTTTTGGTAAAAAATTAAACAGTATTTTGGAGTCAGAAGCAGACTCCAAGAAAGTGAAGTTTCCTTCCACAAAAATTATTCCTAAAATTCCAGCTTTTCGGCCATTTCGGTCTCAAGAGAAAGCAAAAAGAAAAGGTGATGGCAAACAGTCCCAAAACAACAAGTCTTGGAAGACTAAAAAGCATTGGGCTACCAGGGAACCGTCTTGTAAAAAAACAGAAGATAAGCCATCAGGCTGATGGTGCGGGCCTCCACCTGGGGGACCCCAGAGTGGGATGCCGACTTCTTCAATTTGCACAGATCTGACAGCAGTCTACCACAGATGCCTGGGTGCAAGAAGCGGTATCTACTTTGGGGGCCACCTCTCTTTAAACAATCCCCAGCCGGAAGAGGATAATTGGAATTCCATTTCCTTGGAATTCTAAATTTCTTACTGGGCGTAGCCCAAGCCTCTTCCTAAATTTCCATCAGTTGTTCTGACCTAGGAAACTCAATCTTAACTGTTTTGGGACGTTTAAACACAGGTGCCTTGGATTTTAACACAGGCCCTGCTGATTCTTCTAAGGATAGAATGGCTTTCATCACATTAATTAACAGTTGGAAAAAGACAAAAAAAATAGATTGTAACAAATATGAGTGAAATGGCTATGTACTGGTAGAGAGCTTAAAACTTTACTTTTATTCCGTTTATATTATTTAAAACAAGGACATAAGGTCCAAAATTATTTTTAAATATCTTGATTGAACCGGAAATAAATAAGGTTTCAAGATATCAGTTGGTGAAAATATATTTGGTGGTGCTATATCCAAATTGAGCTCTTAAATATTTATCTGTGATGAAGGATAGATAACAAATATAGTATTCATCCAATTGTTAATAGAAGTCCACAGTACCCAGTGTTCTTAAGTTGTCTCCCATCCAAGTACTAACCAGGCCTATCCTGCTTAACTTCCGAAATTGAACAGGAACAGGTGTATTCAGGATAGTATGACCGTGGGCAATTATATTGGGATGAGGAAACAAGGAAAAGGCCGCACTTCTGCTGTCTGTACTAAGCCTGGGTCCAAAACTAAAAAGTGCTGGTCCCAAGACTGTTCCAGATGAGAGAGTGTTGGAAAAGGAGAAAAGAGTTTTTAGATAAATGTGATTAGGAAATGAAGATAAGGGCTCTGGTTAGATCATATCCCTAGGCCTGAAGGAAGATAAGACACTCCTGCTGTCTGTTGTGACCGCAAAATGTTCACTGAAGAGAGCAAAGCTGAAATCAGTACTGTGGTCAACCAGATGAGAGAGTGATAGAGTACTGTAGGATTCTGCACAGATGAACAATATTAGACTATTTTCAAAGAATTGTCGATTTTCAAAAAACCTGTCTGTGCAGAAATATCACAAATCAGAGCTCAAAATAATAAATACCATTAATGATATTGAGTGACTGATTATAGCACTAAGAGATATCTAAAATGTATGGAGAAATGAACCTTCCCATAAGTGCATGTATATCTAATTGGCATATAAAATACAAGTCTTCATCCTCCGACGAATCCTCATCTGAAACGTGTAGATTGTGAAGATGTCGTTTCACGTCTATGTGATTTACTTACCACTGGCCTTTCAGCCTGTTTTTGTTGAGAGGGTGCTGCTTACCCTGCTGGATGTGATAAACCCCAGGTGGAATGCTGCATGTAAGGGTTAATAGTGTAACCTATCCCTGGTACAGAAATTGGAATTATCCGCTCAGCTATACTGAATAATGTCTGTGCAAACATACCCATGGGGGTTGTCGAAGTCAAAAATATTATAGCCACACGCATCACGTACAAACACCACACAGATGGCCTCCATGCGGGTGCTTGTTCCACCGTGCGTGCGCATGCTCACACGTTACGTATGTTTGCTCACGCGGCCCTGCGTATTAGCGCGTGGTATGAGTAAATACGGTAGCATATGCATTCGCATGGAAAAGCCATAAGGACATATTCCATACTTAATCCACATAGTACATAATTTACACATAGCCTACATGCACCACACCAGCGAGTTACATTTACTTTGGAAAGGGAACAATAGAGATATTCAACTTTACAGGATATGAGGGGCAGGGCCGGCTCCACGGTTTGCAGTGCCCCGGGCGGGCAGTAGGGGCGTGGCTGAAATGTGCGGTGCGCGATGACGTCATCGCGCACCGCACAACAAAGGTCCTCTCCACGAAGGGAAACTAGACGCTGCGCGTCTAGTTCCCTTCGTGGAGAGGACCTTTGCTGTGCGCGATGACGTCATCGCGCACCGCACAGTAAAGGTCCTCTCCACGAAGGGAAACTAGACGCTAGGCGTCTAGTTCCCTTCACGGCGGGGGACAGCGGCAGCGGGGGGCACAGCACTGACAGCAGCAGCGGATCTTGCCATGGTGCGGCGCCCTCCGGGCAAAAGTCCTGCTTGCCCGTGCCAAGATCCGCTACTGATGAGGGGACAGAATTAGGTTAGGAGGTGGTGTTTGGTATCCAGTTGTACAGTATTTAAAGGGCAATATTCCGATGGCAGTTTGCAGAAAGTAGCACGCTCCTGCGCATGGATATGTGCAGGAGTACAATATAAATATTACACTGTATTTTACTGTACTCTTGATATTCGGAGGGCAACCCAGTGGAGGACATCTGCAAGTAAACCTGGACCAGGCATCACCCACCTATTCAAACCGACCTATGACCCCTCATGTACTGTAAATGACCAGCCCTTTAACCTATGGATGAAGAGATTACAATCTCCTTTGTTTCATGCTTTGGACCATTGTATAAAACCAAGCCTCCTGGCTGGCCTCAGTCTATTCTCTGAAGGTCATCTATTCAGGTTGACTGAGGACCGAAACCGGGTTGCACAGGCGAACAAACATATGTATACATTGGTTGTAGCTTCTTCTCTTGTATTATTGTATTTCTGTTGTAACCCCCTTTTAAGTACATATTTGTTGCTGTGTTGGACCACAACATAACACAATTGGTGTCGCATTTCCTTTCCTGTTAGGGGTTAAAGTGTATAGGCCGCACGTGTAGCTATTTTGTGCTTACAGCGTGACGGTGTGCTTATGCAACGTGCAGAGGCGGAACTACCGGCAGTGCAAGCAGTGCGTTGCACTGGGGCCCGCCTCTGTCCAGGGGCCCAAGCATGTAATTAATCAAACTGACTCATTACATGCCGCTGTGCGCTGCAGGCAACCGCTGCCCGCAGCGCACAGCCGCCCGGAGAGGAGAGGAGCAGCGGCACGGACGGGGGAAGGAGGAGGAGGGAGGTGAAGGAGGGAGCCCCAGCAGCGCTTTGTTACTGGTGGAGGCGCTGCTGCTGCTGCCCCTCTGCTTCACTATAGGCTGTCTTCCGAGAACAGCCTATAGGGAAGCAGAGGGGCAGCAGCAGCAGCGCCTCCACCAGTAACAAAGCGCTGCTGCGGCTTCCTTCTTCACCTCCGTCCTCCACCTCCTCTACTGCCCGGGAATCGTCTGACGCGGCTGCACTGAGGAGCCTGAGCCGGCGGAGAGGGTAAGTATAATTCTTCTTTCTTTCTTTTTCTCTTTTTCTTTCTTTCTTTCTCTTTCTTTTTTCTTGTGCCTGCCTGCCGCTATGTGTAAAAATGGGGGACTGCCTGCCGCTATGTGTAAAAAGGGGAATCAGCCTGCCGCAATGTGTAAAAAGGGGGGACTGCCTGACGTAATGTGTAAAAAGGGGGAATCAGCCTGCCGCAATGTGTAAAAAGGGGGGACTGCCTGACGTAATGTGTAAAAAGGGGGAATCAGCCTGCCGCAATGTGTAAAAATGGGGTACTGCCTGCCACTATGTGTAAAAAGGGGTAATCTGCCTGCCGCTATGTGTAAAAAGGGGTAATCTGCCTGCCGCAATGTGTAAAAATGGGGAATCTGCCTGCCGTAATGTGTAAAAATGGGGACGCTGTCTGCCGTAATGTGTAACAAGGGCACGCTGTCTGCCGTAATGTGTAAAAAGGGGACGCTGTCTGCCGTTATGTGTAAAAAGTGCACGCTGTCTGCCGTTATGTGTAAAAAGGGCACGCTGTCTGCCGTTATGTGTAAAAAGTGCACGCTGTCTGCTGTAATGTGTAAAAAGAGGAATCTGTCCGCTGTAAGGTGTAAAAGGGTCTCTACCTGGTGTAGTGGTGCTACTGTGCGGCGTAATTTGAATAATGGAGACTACTGTGTACCGTTTTATGAATTGGTATTATTTTGTGGCCACACCCCTTCCCCACGAAGCCACGCCACTATGTATTTTTGCGCGCGCCTACGGCGCGCACTGCCCCTGTTTTGCATGCAGGGGTGGGGCTCCGATGCCGTTTCTTGCACACAGTGCTAAAATGTCTAGTTACGGCACTGTTGCTAGGTATCCATTTCTCTGGCCCTGAGCAGGTCCCCCTCACCAGATCCTCTCCAGGGGTGAGGGGGTGGACTTGGATGGGATGTGTGGGGGGGGGGGGATGTGTGTGGGGGTGGGGGCCCAAAGCATTTTGTCGCACCTGGGCCCACCGCTCGCAAGTTCCGCCACTGGCAACGTGTACGCATTTCATAGAGGTTTAACTGACACACGATTAGTGGTTGCTGCAGCCTGAACATTTGTGTATTTAAGGTATTGCTCTTTTCCTGAAAGTTAATCAGACTTAACAGGGTTCTTGCACCTGTGTCTGTCTTGGAATTTTCAAGAGACTTTGAAAGCTAAAACAATTTACACACAAACCATTCTGAACCAGATCCTGAGAGGTTAACCCAGTTTTGCAAGAAAAACATGATTTGAGTGTTGGTGCTGCTGTGAGTGTATTTTCCTCACCCTTGCCACTCTTAGACATGATAAATAATCACACACTTGCAGAGTGTACTACACAATTTGTGACTGTAATCACTTTAAATTTTGTTAAAGTGACACAGAATCCGACCTTACCCTGCTTTGACCCAGCATTGAGGATCGGAATAGACAGAAATAACTGACAGAATTATTGTAAAGTCAGCAATCACACTAGCAATCAATCACAAGCTATACATTAGTATAATAAGCAATATGATCATATAATCAACTACAAATACATTTCAAGTAAGTAGGGGAAACATATTACTGCATTACCTTATATAGGATTCAACCGTATTCAGTCGCACAGTGAAAGAAACAACAGTAATAATTATCAAACTCATATGCATTAGGCACTTATCCAACTATTCGTACTCAAAAGGTATATAGAGACTTAGTGCTGTATTACCCGTGCTCCGTAGAGTGGGATACAGGGAGACTCACCCCGCTTTCAGGACCGATCAATACGTTAGCGAATGCTAATAGTGCACACAATCACTCTATGAACCTACAGTGAACACAGACGCCCAAGTGAACACGGACGCACCAGCCACACAGCCGCCTATGCTGCGATTGGGTCCCCTTAGATGTACAGCGTCTCAGACGGAAGCAGGAAAACAGTTCATGGTGGGAGACTCAGGAAACTGGTCATGAACCGAGGGGGGGGAGGGGTGACCAGGAGAGCATCTGACTCCCCACTGCTGACATCAACCCTAGGGATCGCGGCCTCATACTACCCCTGGAGGCTATGATCCCTTAGGCCTAGCGCTGGTGCACCCTAGGTGGCAGCCGCGACAGCTACTGTTTGGTATGTAACAGGGTAGACACACCAGATGGGGTAAAACAAATGATTCAGGATCTAGGTAGACTAGAGGAATGGTCAAGAGTGTGCAATTACAGTTTAATGCCAGAAAATGCAAAATCATGCACTTGGGTCTCAAAAATCCAAAGGCTAAATATAGTATTAATGGCACTATACTGGAAACTACTGAGGAGGAAAGGGATCCAGGAGTCACTATTTCAGGTGACTTAAAGGCAGGTAAGCAATGTAACAAAGCAATGAGGAAGGCTAGTCAGATGCTTGGCTGCATTGGGAGAGGAATCAGCAGCAGAAAGAAAGAAGTAATAATGCCACTGTATAGGTCATTGGTACAGCCAGTGGTTAAAGTGGGCCGGAACGGGGCGGAACTGCGTTCCGTCACCTCTAATTGCAGGCGGAACCAGTTCCGCCTCCGTCCGGCCACAGCATCAGGTCCCTGCTCCACTGTAAAGGTGGCAGCGGCCACCAGCCAATCACGGCTTGCGGACCGGCTGCAGCACCAAACAAACGAAGGGGAGGCTTTTTTAAAATCTGGCGTGAGCCAATCACGGCTCCCGGACCGCCAGCCAATGAGAAGCTGCCAAGTGGCAGCTTCTCATTAGCTGGCGGCCCGGGAGCCGTGAGTGGCGCACAATCGGCGCTATTCAAAGTGCCCTCTCCCCCCCCAACCCTGCCAGGGAGGTTACAGTGCCTGATCTCCCCCGCTGCCGCAGCCGCCGGAGTGTGAGCCGCGGGCTGTAACGCCCGATCCCCCCGCGGCCGCCGGAGTTTACTGTGAGGCCAGTAATGCACGTGCCCACTCCCCATCTCCCTGCCAGCGCAGCAGCTTAAAGTCCACCCCACTCCTAAGCCAGGCTTGCTAACCCTCCCGCGTTCAGCTCAGGTAAAAAAATGTGAGCCTCCCGCTGCTCCACAAATGCTCTGGGTCCTCCCGATTTAAAAAAAAAATGCGGACTGTGCATGCGTCAGTCTGTAGAGACGGGAAGGGCTGCTCGGGGATGTAATGACGGGTGACATTGGAAGCAGAGCCGCAGAGCGGAAGTGTCAGCACCGGCGGAAACGGCGGCCTCTTTACCCACCCGGCGGGCATGGCAGCAGTACAGCAGTTGTGGCCGGTCTAACCCCCAGTGGCTAGTTTAAAGTGTCTGTGACGGCTGGTGTGGCAGCAGCATAGCACTGGTGGTTTCTTTAGTTCCGCTGCCCCCCCTCCCGGAGGCATGTTTAAAATGTAAGTAACTCAAATAAAGCAGCGTGCGTGGAAGGTGTGCATGGTGGCATTGCTGGAAATTGGCACCAAGTAGATGCTGAGTAGGTGTGTTAGCAATATGAGACCACTATGTGTTTCTGTGATTACAGGTCACTGCTCCTGCATAATGACTTGCAAGCACATGTGTCTATGTAACCCTCATCCTTTATCCTAACACTAATTCTATGCCCTATCCCTCACCCTTAGTCCAAACACCCTAATACTCTTACCTTGACCCTCACCCTTAAGTGCTTTGAGTCCTATTGGAGAAAGTGCGATTATAGATAAAATTATTATTACTGTAACATTACACCAACATCCTGTCACAATGCAGGAGCCCACACTGCAAACAGGCAGTCTCTGGGGGGCAGCCCACATCTCCAGGACCCCCGGAGTGACAAAAACAGGTTCGTGCAACGAGGCCATGAACCTTCCCTGAAGTCACGCCCTCTTTACACAGCGCAGCGCCGCGCATTCTGCTTACACCCACAATCTCCCTGAAACTAGTTTTCAAAAGTAGGCAAGTACGCCCTAAGCTTAGTGACCCGCGAACTGTAATGCCCTCCCCACCTCCACTGGATTGCTGTCTGCAAGTGAGTGATGGTCCGCGGCCCTATCCTAATCGTGGCACACCCCTGGGTGGCGTCTGGCAGGAGAGACAACTTGCCCTCCACATGAAGACCTCCAGGTAACTGCTGCTACATTTCACAGCTCTGGGTGCCCAGTCTTTCTGCTGCTGCTGATAATTCTCTATCTCCATGTTGCGCTCTCTCTCCTCATGTCGCTCTCTTTTGCCATGTCTCCCCCTCATCTCTCTCTCTTTTGCAATGTCTCTCTCTCTCTTTTGCCACGTGTCTCTCTCTCTCTCTCACAATGGGGGTCATTCCGAGTTGTTCGCTCGCAAGCTGCTTTTAGCAGCATTGCACACGCTAAGCCGCCGCCTACTGGGAGTGAATCTTAGCTTCTTAAAATTGCGAACGGAAGATTCGCAATATTGCGATAAGACTTCTCTGTGCAGTTTCTGAGTAACTCGAAACTTACTCTGCCAGTGCGATCAGTTCAGTGCTTGTCGTTCCTGGTTTGACGTCACAAACACACCCAGCGTTCGCCCAGACACTCCTCCGTTTCTCCAGCCACTCCCGCGTTTTTCCCAGAAACGGTAGCGTTTTTTCACACACTCCCATAAAATGGCCTGTTTCCGCCCAGAAACACCCACTTCCTGTCAATCACATTACGATCACCAGAACGAAGAAAAATCCGTGAGTAAAATTCCTAACTGCATAGCAAATTTACTTGGCGCAGTCGCAGTGCGGACATTGCGCATGCGCACTAAGCGGAAAATCGCTGCGATGCGAAGAAATTTACAGAGCGAACAACTCGGAATGACCCCCCAATGTCTCTATCTCCATGTCTCTCTCACCCTCTCTTGCCATGTCACTCTTTTTGTCTTCCTTCCCATTTATCTCTCTCCCTCCCTTCCCATGTCTCTCTCTGGCCATGTTTCTCCTTCCCCAAGTCTCTCTCTCTCTCTCTCTCTTTGTCTTGTTCGCTCCTCATGTCTCTCTCTCTTTATAGAAATATCCAGCACCTGCCGTGCTCATAAGCAGTATATGCTTGTAACATGACGGCACCCGGAGACTTGATAAAGTGCAAAAAGCTGCTGCTTATTTCAATAAACAGAACCTTTTTGCACTTTATCAAAACTGAGTGCCTATATATATATATATATATTAGGGAGGCCAATCCCGGGATCGGGATCGGCGGGATCCCGGGATTTAGGCCCAAATATGCCGGGATTTGAATCCCGGGATTGGAGCCTCCAATACCGAGATTCACGGGATTGCATTGCGCATGTGCAAAGCAGCAGCGAGGGACGGTTGGTGTAAGTAACTTACTATTAGGCGGGCGGCAGTATTAAGTGGGCGGCAGCCATGTACACAGACCGCGGCTGCATTTCAAATGTAGCGCCGGCCGCCAGCCAATCACAGCTGGTGGACCGGCGGCCAATCAGGGAAGCGGCCGCAGCGGCTCCTGATTGGCTGCCGGACTACCCGTTCTGACTGGCTGACGGCCAGCACTACAATTTGAAAGGCCTCCGGCGCGCTCAGCGCGTCTTGTCCATGGCTGCCGCCTGCCGCCCGTCTAATAGTAAGTGTAGTTTTACTGACACCAACCCTCCCTCACTGTGGTGCTCGCTTCAGCCTCCCTCCCGCTCCTCTTCCTACACCCTTCAGCGCTGCTCCCTAGTCCCTACACTACACCAACTATCCAGCGCTGCTCCCTAGTCCCTTCACTACACCCACCCTCCAGTGCTGCTCCCTAGTCCCTACACTACACCCACCCTCCAGTGCTGCTCCCTAGTCCCTACACTAAACCCACCAGCGCTGCTCCCTAGTCCCTCCACTACACCCACCCTCCAGCACTGCTCCCTACAGCCTCCGTGCCCCCTACACTCTTTTCCACTGCCTTCTACTCCTACTCTCCCTGCTCCCTACTGCAATCCCGGGATCCCGGTAATCCCGGGATTGAGCGTTTTTCAATCCCGAATCCCGGGATTGAAAAAACGGCCCGGGATTGGCCTCCCTAATATATATATATATATATATATATATATATATATAGTGAGTGCTGAATTTTCTATTTGTATGTATTTGGGTAGGTGGCCATGGGCTGCATGCACCCCACCCTATGAGTGGTGAGTGCAGACACTGCACCCCGCTTCTGGGGTGGCGAGTGCTGTGGTTTTCTATATTTGTTTGTGTATATGTATATATATATATATATATATATATATATATATATACTATCTATCAATCTATCTGGGAAAAAAAACCTCATAAAATCCTGCATTTGCCCCTGGAGGGGGCTCTACCTGCCGTACTGTGTAAAATGGGACTCTAGCTGCCGTACTGTGTAAATGGGTACTCTACCTGGCGTAATGCGTGATAGGGGCTCTACCTGGTGTAATGTATGTAAGTGGTGCTACTGTGCAACGTGATTTGAATAATATAGATTACTGTGCAGCGTAATATGAATTGGTATTATTTTGTGGTATTGGTATTTCCCCCCTATATTTTTGTCACTGGTCCTATTTTAAATATGGGGGGGGCGATGCTGTTTCTTGCACACAGCGCTAAAATGTATGGACTCATGAGGAGAGTGACAGACAAAGGAAACAAGAAAGCAGAAGGGACAGATAGAAGACATAAGAGGTGAGCAAAGGTTGTTCAACATATACTGCTATATTGTGAATCAAATCTAAAATTCGGAGGGGGAGGGCACTGCTGTGGGCATTGTGTGTGTAAGAGGCTCTGCTATTGTGAAATTGTGTGTGTAAAGGGCACTAGCATGTGGTGCGGGCAATGTGAATAAGATTGTGCTACTGTGAAGCATTATTTTGAATTGGTGGTACTTTGGTGTGGCCACGCCCCTTCCTTGTGAGGCCACACCCCTTTCTGCCGTGAGAGCGCCTTAGGCGCGCGCTAAGCAGGAGGGGTTGCTTGCGAGGTGAGTTCCCCCACCTCTCCAGGACCACTTTAAGCCCAGGGTACAGCCTCATCTAGAATACTGTGTTCAGCTCTGGAGGCCATATCTTCAAAAGGATATTAATACATTAGAAACTGTACAAAGGAGGGCAACTAAAATCTTGCATGGCCTACATCACAAAACATACCCAGAAAGACTAAGAAATCTCAATATTTATAGTTTGGAGCAGAGAAGGGAAAAGGGGGGGCATGATAGAAACTTTCAAATATATCAAGGGTTTTAACAAAGTCCAGGAGGGAAACATTCTCCAAATGAAGAGAAGCAATAGGACACGAGGACATGCACTGAGACTGGAGGGGGGGGATGTTCAGGGGAAATTTGAGGAAAAATTACTTCACAGAAAGGGTAGTGGACAAGTGGAATATCCTCCCATTAGAGGTGGTAGAGGCTAAGACAGTGGAGCAATTTAAACATGCATGGAATAGACATAAGGATATCCTTACAAAGAAATAAGGATCAAACAAGGTTAGAGAAAAAAATAATGAAAAAAAAAAAAAAAAGCAGACTAGATGGGCCAAGTGGTTCTTATCTGCCGTCAAATTTTGTGTTTCTATGTAGTCTCCTCCCAAAACAGTGTGGCTGTGCCCGCGTTCCCCCTCTTAAGCAGAACCGATGCCTTACCTTCTCCCCATGCTACGGCCACAGCCTGGTAACGTCTTCTTGACTTGCTAGTATATCCGACACAGATGCCCACCGAAACAGCACTGTACTTGTGGGTAAGAGTTGTCGTGACCCAGCGGGGAGTTGTTGGAGTGACTCTTTTGTATAAGACGCTTTTTAGAAAGATCACTTAAGAAAAATAGTAAGACTGTAAAAATAAAATAAGAAAGCTTAAGGCTGCTAAAAAACAGCAGCTCTCTTGACCATGGTCTGGCTCCTGCCGCACCAAACAAAAAACTGATTTGCCTGAGCCAGGAGGTGGGGATAAATGTACGGGCCCGTTGCATGCTGGGAGGCCGAAAAGCTTTGACCGTTTGGTGCAAATCCGCTGTCGCTTCATCATATCCTGTGGATAACCTGTGGACCCTGCGGGGGAAAGTACCAATTTACATTACACCATACAGTAGTGTCCACTATACACATTTTACCACATAGTAGTACCCCTTATACAAATCACACTACACAGTAGTACCCCTTATACACATTAAACAGCACAGTAGTGTCTGTTATTCACATTACACTGCAGAATAGTAACCCTTAGACACATTACACCGCATAGTAGTACCACTTATACACATTTCACTACACAGTATTGTCCGTTTTCTCTGGCTGAGTCCACAGGTTATCCACAGGATAACATAGGGATATGCCGGAGCGACAGCGGAAATGGCACCAAATGGTCACGAGCTTTCTGGCCTCCCAGGATGCACCGGGGCTTCACCATATAATCCCGCCCACTGACTCAGTCAAATCAGTTTTTTGTTTGGTGCGGCAGGAGCCGGACCATGGTCACAGGGCTGCTGTTAATAGCAGCCTGAAGCTTTTATTATTTTATTTTTTTAGTCTTACTATGTTTTTTTTTAGCGACTTTTCTGAACAGCGTCTTAAACGCATACTAGAAAGAGTCGCTCCAACAACTCCCCACCGGGTCGCAACAACGTTTACCTTCGCTGTACAGTGCTGTCTCGACAGGCGTCTGTGTCGGATGTTCTAGCAGGTCCAGCAGACATAACCAGGCTGTGGCCGAAGCATGGGGGAAGGTAAGTCTATGGATTTCCTCTTACTAGAGGGGTCTGGACACAGCTACACTGCTTTTGGTGGAGACTACAAACAGTGTGTTGATGCGCCGAACACTCTCTGGTGCGACAGCGCTAAGCTCTAGGGATCATAGGCGCCAGGACTAGGTAGAGGCTGCGATCCTTAGAGTTTAAGTCAACAGGGGGATTCAGACGCTCTCCTGGACGCCCCTCCTCCGAGTTCATGACCAGTTTCCGCGTGTCTCCCGTCCATGAACTGAATGACCTCACTTCCATCTCAGACGCTACCACGAGGGTACTCGGTTGCAGATTAGACGCTGCGGTTGTGTACACTAGAGATCCCGCCTAGACCGAGTCGCAGGCCTTAGCGGCTGCATACACGTGGAAGTCACTCAGCGTCCGTGTCCATCAGTGAGCGACTGTGTCTTTCATCAGTTATCAGGAACGGTAGTGTACATCAGTATCGTCTGAATCCACTCAGCGTCTTACGAGCGTATTTGCTTGGATATGGAAGTGTGGTGAGTCTGTCACACGCCAGGGGCAGCGGCCGCCGCGCTTATCCCTGGCTGGCGCGGCTCCCGGCGGTTCCCCGGAGCGTGGGCGCCGCCTTGACAGCCGGCGTCACGTGGGCGGGGAGCAGGTGACGTCACTAACCCGCTTCACCAATCCAGTAGAGGCGGGAGATTCAAAACCAGACGCCGGGCAGAGCCTCGGCGCCTGAGTATCGTCTCTTTTCTGAAGTGGATGCCAGAGCTCCCATACGCAGTGTGTTCCCCAGCAGCTATACTCCAGTGCTTCCAGCATTCAGGGTGCTTTCCTGCAGCACAGTCTCCAGTGATCCTAGCAACTAGTGTGTTCCTCTGCAGTGCAGTTGCCAGCGCTCCCTGGATTCAGCATGACCTGCGGGCTGAACCAACTTTAGTGTTTCCAGCGTTCAGTGTCTTTAAACATCGCTCACGAATTCTTCAGTGTCTTTCATCATCGCTCACAAGTTCTTCATTCATCAGTGTCTTTAAACATCGCTCACAAATTCTCCAGTGTCTTTCACCATCGCTCACAAGTTCTTCATTCATCAGTGTCTTTAAACATCGCTCACAAATTCTTCAGTGTCTTTCATCATCGCTCACAAGTTCTTCATTCATCAGTGTCTTTAAACATCGCACACAAATTCTTCAGTGTCTTTCACCATCGCTCACAAGTTCTTCATTCATCAGTGTCTTTAAACATCGCTCACAAATTCTCCAGTAGCCTTTGACATTGCCCATAAGTTCTCTTTCTTTCATGTGTCGCTGTATTGCTCCCTTCCCATAATAAAGTTCCTCAGCAGTTTTCACCAATCCTAACTATCAGAGTCTTGTATGAGGAAAACCTATATCCGACCATCTCTGCTCCGACCCAGCTGTGGTTTCTCTTCCCGACCATCGGAAGAACCCCCGAGTTCACAACATCCCCAACCCAGGTCAGTGACAGTATACTCAGGCCCCATGGACCCGGGGGATCGGAACCCAGAGGCAAGCACCATCCAGGACCTGGTTTCCCGAGTTCAAAGTCAGGAGGCGGCACAGAGCCAGGTGATGCAATATCTCCAGGAGTTATCCGGCCGGCTGGATCAAATTCAGGCTTCTCTGGCTTCAGTAGTTCCGGCTCCAGCTCCAGTACCCGCTCCTGTGGTTGTCCCTAGTAATGTTCAATCCCTGTCTGGAACCAGGTCACGCCTTCAGCTTCCCACTCCTTCTCGCTATAATGGGAATCCAAAGAATTGCCGTGGTTTTCTCAACCAATGCGATTTACATTTTGAACTTCTCTCACACAACTTCCCCACAGATTGGTCCAAGGTGGCGTACATTATTTCCTTGCTTGAAGGTTCAGCGTTGGATTGGGTGTCTCTGTTATGGGAGCGGTCTGACCCTTTGGTTTCCAGTTACACCCATTTCATCACGTCATTCTGAAGGATCTTCGATGAGCCCGGCAGAACGACCGCTGCTTCTTCGGACTTGCTCCGAGTCCGACAAGGCTCCCGTTCATTGGGACAGTATGTGATTCATTTCCAAACCATAGCCTCAGAACTGCGCTGGAATAATGATGCTCTCCGGGCCGCTTTTTGGAATGGGCTCTCCGACCGTCTAAAAGACAAACTGATCACTAGGGATCTGCCAGATTCCTAAGAACAGTTGATCTCACTCTGTGTAAAGGTGGATCTTCGTATGCAGGAATGAGGTGGCGAACGTAGTCGGTCAGAACGATCCAGATTCCGGTCTCTCCCGTCTAAGCAAACGGTAACCCCAAGTCCAGACGAACCTATGCAAATTAATCGATCTCGGCTGTCCACGGAAGAACGACCGCGCCGTCGTGAGGATAGACTCTGCCTCTACTGTGGAGCTGCGGATCATTTTCTCAAGTTTTGTAAGTCCCGTCCGGGAAACGGGCAGTCCTAGCTTGTTCCGGAGGAGTCGAGTTAGGGGTTACATCCAAACCTTCTCCGACAGTGGACTGTTTACTCTCCGTGTCTCTGTTTTCTGGGTCTATAGCCAAACCTGTTAAGGCTCTGCTGGACTCTGGGGCTGCAGGGAATTTTGTTTCTCTTTCTTGTGTCCAAAATCTGGGTTTACAGTTACAGTCTGTCGAACGACCTATTACGTTGACTGCTATCAATGGTACCCAAATTTCTAATGGTCTTATTTCAAGTCGCACAGTGCCAATCAAGCTGCAGGTTGGAGCTCTGCATGAAGAACATCTGGAGTTCCTAGTGATTCGGGAGATGCCTCACGATCTGGTTCTTGGTCTTCCTTGGCTTAAAGTACACAACCCTCACGTCGACTGGAAGTCGTCACAAATAGTATCCTGGAGTTCATATTGTCATTCTAATTGTCTCACTCCTGTCTACCCGCTCCGTGTATCTTCCAAGTCGGATGAGGAGCTCATTCCGGAGGCCTA
The DNA here is from genome assembly GCF_028390025.1 of Pseudophryne corroboree. Classification (NCBI taxonomy): domain Eukaryota; kingdom Metazoa; phylum Chordata; class Amphibia; order Anura; family Myobatrachidae; genus Pseudophryne; species Pseudophryne corroboree. Next base: position 662,837,878 of record NC_086449.1, on the reverse strand, counting down.
TCGGGAGTTCACAGATGTGTTTTCGGAACAGGCGGCCGATCAGTTACCACCCCATAGACCCTGGGACTGTCCCATTGAGCTCATCCCAGGGAAAATGCCACCCCGGGGACGCACTTATCCTTTATCATTACCCGAGACCCAAGCCATGTCGGACTATATCAAGTCTAATCTGCAGAAAGGATTCATTCGCCCCTCTACCTCCCCGGCGGGAGCAGGCTTCTTTTTTGTGAAGAAGAAGGACGGAGGGTTGAGACCATATATTGACTATCGTGGCCTAAATGATATCACCATTAAGAACAAATATCCTTTGCCGCTCATCACAGAGCTATTTGATAGGGTTCGCGGAGCCCATGTCTTCACCAAGCTCGACTTAAGGGGAGCCTATAATTTGATACGTATCCGACAGGGGGACGAATGGAAGACGGCCTTCAATACCAGGGACGGGCATTACGAATATCTGGTAATGCCGTTTGGCCTCAGCAATGCCCCTGCCGTCTTCCAAGGATTTGTGAATGAAATCTTACGAGATATGTTATACCTAAGTGTAGTGGTATACTTGGATGACATTCTGATATTTTCTAAGAATCTCACAAAGCACAGAGTACAGGTCAAGGAGGTACTTCTTCGTCTACGAAGTAATCATCTCTACAGCAAGATCTCCAAATGTACCTTTGAGGTTCCTTCAATTCCATTTCTTGGTTACGTCATCTCAGGTACGGAGCTTCGCATGGATCCGGAAAAACTTACTGCCATTCGGGACTGGACTCAGCCTCTTTCCTTGAAAGCGGTACAAAGATTTCTGGGTTTTGCGAATTACTACCGGAAATTCATAAAGGGATTCTCTACCATTGTGGCACCTATTACTGCCCTAACCAAAAAGGGGTCTGACCCAAGTCACTGGTCTTCTGAAGCTGTAGCAGCGTTCGCCCGGTTGAAAGCAGCCTTTATGTCCGCTCCGGTACTCCAGCAACCGAATTTTTCAAAACCATTCTTCTTGGAGGTCGATGTTTCCTCAGTAGGCATCGGTACCGTGCTTTCACAGTACTCCTCTGATGGGAAGTTACATCCATGTGGTTTCCATTCTCGCAAGTTCTCTCCTGCTGAACGAAACTACACCATCGGAGACCAGGAACTCTTGGCAATAAAATCTGCCCTGGAAGAATGGAGATACCTATTGGAAGGTGCTATACACCTAATTACGATTTACACCTATCACAAGAACTTGCTGTATCTCAAGACAGCCCAGTACTTGAATCCCCGTCAAGCTAGATGGGCGCTCTTCTTCACTCGATTCTCATTCGTCTTTAAGTACCGGGCCGGGACTTTTAACACTAAGGCTGATGCTCTAACTCGTTCCTTAACGGCTTCGGATGAGGAGAATTCCGTTGAAAAGGCTTTGATTCTCAGTCCAGTTTCTATTTCGGCAGCTCCCACCGCTTTGGGTCCTCCTCCTGGGAGAATGTCTGTACCAGCTAAATTTCGACCGAAGTTGCTGCAGTGGGCTCATATCTCCAAGTTTTCCGGTCATCCTGGAGTTCAAAAAATGTGGGAGTTTCTACGAAGGTCATACTGGTGGGACACTATGAAGAAGGTCATACAAGATTATGTCAACCATGTCCTCAATGTGCTCAGCACAAAATTCTTCGTCTGCCTCCTGCGGGGTTGCATCATCCACTGTCCATTCCTAAGAGGCCTTGGACCCATATTTCTATGAACTTTGTCACCGAATTGCCCCTCTCCAATGGTCACAATACCGTCTGGGTGATTATTGACCGCTTTTCTAAGATGGCACATTTTGTTCCTTTGACTGGGTTACCGTCAGCTCCCAAATTGGCTTTATTATTTATCCGTGAACACTTCCGCCTGCATGGGTTACCTCAGGAAATAGTCTCTGATCGGGGGGTGCAGTTCACTGCAAGATTCTGGAGGGCCCTCTGTTCAGCCTTACAAATAAAACTCAAGTTTTCATCTGCCTACCATCCTCAGACCAATGGGCAAACTGAACGCGTCAATCAAGATTTAGAGACTTTTCTCCGTGTTTCTCTCTCTCCTTCGCAAGATGATTGGGTGGAACTGTTGCCCTGGGCCGAGTTTGCCCATAATCATTTGTACCACTCTTCCACTGGTGAGTCCTCATTATTCATTAATTCTGGATTCCATCCTCAAGTTCCAGAATTACCCGTCTGTCCTCCGGAAGATGTTCCTGCTGCAGCCTCTACTCTTCGGCACTTCAGTCAAATCTGGAGTAGGGTTCACGTTAACCTCAAGAAAATCTCCGGCCGCTACAAATTCTTTGCGGATAGGAAGTGACGGGCAGCTCCCCAATACAAAGTTGGTGATAGGGTATGGCTCTCTACCCGCAATCTCCGTTTAAGAGTGCCCGCTATGAAGTTTGCCCCGAGGTTCATTGGTCCTTATCCCGTGTTGCAAGTTCTGAACCCGGTTGTCTGCAAATTGGGTTTGCCTTCCCACTTTCGGGTACCAAATTCCTTCCATGTTTCTCTCCTTCGTCCCCTTATTTTAAATCGGTTCCATTCAGAGTCCCCTAGGCCAACCTCTGTAGAGACTGAAGCCAGAACGGAATTTGAAATCAAAGCTATTCTTGACTCCCGTTATCTTCACAAGAATCTGCAGTACTTGGTAGAATGGAAAGGTTATGGCCCTGAGGAGAGGAGCCGGGTTAAAGCTACTGAAGTTACGGCTCCCCGACTGATGCGGATCTTCCATTCCAGACATCCAGCAAGAACCCGGGAAGTGTCCAGGGGCCACTCCTGGAAGAGGGGGTACTGACATACGCCAGGGGCAGCGGCCGCCGCGCTTACCCCTGCGTGGCTGCTGGTCCGTTTGGCGGTCCCCACATCCGGCGGTCCTCGGGTCCCGGCGTCTGGCAGGCGCGGCTCCCGGCGGTTCCCCGGAGCATGGGCGCTGCCATGACAGCCGGCGTCCCGTGGGCGGGGAGCGGGTGACGTCACTAACCCGCTTCACCAATCCAGTAGAGGCGGGAGATTCAAAACCAGACGCCGGGCAGAGCCTCGGCACCTGAGTATCGTCTCTTTTCTGAAGTGGATGCCAGAGCTCCCGTACGCAGTGTGTTCCCCAGCAGCTATACTCCAGTGCTTCCAGCATTCAGGGTGCTTTCCTGCAGCACAGTCTCCAGTGATCCTAGCAACTAGTGTGTTCCTCTGCAGTGCAGTTGCCAGCGCTCCCTGGATTCAGCATGACCTGCGGGCTGAACCAACTTTAGTGTTTCCAGCGTTCAGTGTCTTTAAACATCACTCACGAATTCTTCAGTGTCTTTCATCATCGCTCACAAGTTCTTCATTCATCAGTGTCTTTAAACATCGCTCACAAATTCTCCAGTGTCTTTCACCATCGCTCACAAGTTCTTCATTCATCAGTGTCTTTAAACATCGCTCACAAATTCTTCAGTGTCTTTCATCATCGCTCACAAGTTCTTCATTCATCAGTGTCTTTAAACATCGCACACAAATTCTTCAGTGTCTTTCACCATCGCTCACAAGTTCTTCATTCATCAGTGTCTTTAAACATCGCTCACAAATTCTTCAGTGTCTTTCATCATCGCTCACAAGTTCTTCATTCATCAGTGTCTTCAAAACATCGCTCACAAATTCTTCAGTGTCTTTCATCATCGCTCACAAGTTCTTCATTCATCAGTGTCTTTAAACATTGCTCACAAATTCTTCAGTGTCTTTCACCATCGCTCACAAGTTCTTCATTCATCGGTGCCTTTAAACATTGCTCACAAATTCTCCAGTAGCCTTTGACATTGCCCACAAGTTCTCTTTCTTTCATGTGTCGCTGTATTGCTCCCTTCCCATAATAAAGTTCCTCAGCATTTTTCACCAATCCTAACTATCAGAGTCTTGTATGAGGAAAACCTATATCCGACCATCTCTGCTCCGACCCAGCTGTGGTTTCTCTTCCCGACCATCGGAAGAACCCCCGAGTTCACAACGTCCCCAACCCAGGTCAGTGACAGAGTCTCCCTGTATCCCGCTCTATGGAGGAAGGGTATACAGTACTAAAAATTCTCTCTACTTGTTAGTATGAATTGTTAATTTTAGTACATATTGCATATGAGACCTGTATATTACTGTTGTTTCTGCATGTTATGTTTGAAAAAAACAGTTAAAACAGAAGTACAATTTTCCTACTTACTTGTAAGTTGTTATGGGGGTTGTATTATCATATGACAATGTTTAATGCCTTAACATGTGACTGACTGCTAGTATGTGTGCTGACTTTTTTATGTCGTCAGTCCTGTTCTGACCCTCAATTCAGGTGCATGGTTGTGGTCAGATTGATCGCACTACTATATATCCATATATAGGTGATTTTCAGTCACAAATTGTGTAGTCATTCACAGAATATTACCATGTCTGTGAGCAGCAAAAGTGATGAGGAGAATTTATCAGGCACTCCTACATCCCTAACATGTCTATCTTGTAAAACAGGGTTTATTGACCAGTTGGTCACATATGAGGGGTTATGTGCGAACTGTTTTGCTTTTCAGCAAAGTAAAAAACAGGATTTGGTTCAACAGCCAATAGAGCCACCATGAAGTATGTTCGCAAAGACTTTGTCTTCGATAGCGGACAGGTTAACTCCGGCAGCACCACCCCAGGGGTTAGGTTACACTATTAACCCATACATGCAGCTCCCTCCCTACGGCTTGGTTCCAGTAGCCTCTACAAGTAACCAAGGGACAGGTAAGATTGAGACAGATGCGTCTTTGTAGCAGACTACACAAGATGATACAACAGATGATGATACAGTATATTCAAATACTCCGTATGATGATCAGTCGCAGAGTTTTAGTTCAGAGGATGTAGCTGAACTTATTGATGCTGTGAAGGCTGTTCTCTCTTTGGAGGAATCAGCCAAAACAGTGTCAAGATCTAAAGCACCTGTGTTTAAACGAAAGCTGAATTCCCAGCGTCAGATGAGCTGACGGAAATGATGGATGAATCCTGGGCGACGCCCAGTAAAAGGTATAAGATTCCGAAAAAATGGGGTTCTTATCCATTTCCAGCTGCGGATTGTTCGAAAAGAGAGGTTCCTCTGAAAGTAGATGCACATGTACTGCGACTTGTGCATAAATCTGCTTTACCACTGTCATCTACCTCATTAAATGATGTCACAGACAGAAGGGTAGATAGCTTCTTGAAAAATATATTTTCTCTCGCCGGAGCAGTGGTAAGACCTGCTATGGCTTCGGCCTGGATAGCAAAGGCAATGGGCGAATGGATAGAGGAACTAGATAATGGTCTCTCTCCTCCTAATAGGGAGCAAGAGTATCATTTAATCCGTTTAAGACAATCTGGCCAATACTTGGAAGAAGCGGCAATTGACATGGGTACAATCGCTTCTAGAGCATCAGCCTTGACGGTAGCCGCTCGTAGAGCAATTTGGCTGCGTACTTGGAAAGCGGATGCAGAATCCAGGAAGGAATTGGAAGCATTACCTTTCATTGGTAATATATTGTTTGGGAAATGATTGTCAGACATTCTACAATCGGAAGCTGAGTCAAAGAAGGTCAGATTTCCGACTAGTTATAACCCTAAGTCTAGGGGTTCAAAGTTTCGGCCATTTCGATGGCAAGGCAAAGCAAAGTCTAAGGAGGAGTCTAAGCAACCCCAGTTCAAAACCAAAGGTATGAAGCAGTGGGCTAGCAAAAAGCCAGCTTCCATGCCTGAACAGAAACCATCAGCCTGAAGAGACGGGCCTCCACCTGGAGGATTCTGGGGTTGGGGGCCGACTCCTTCGTTTTGCACACATATGGCAACAGTCGACAACAGATGCTTGGGTACAGAAGGTGGTATGTCAGGGGTATGGGTTCCCATTCAGGAGGCAGCCTCGTCAAAGATTTTTTTGCACCAGCCCATCTCATATAGAGTCGAAGGCCAATGCCCTGCAAGAAGCAGTCCAAACATTACTGCAGTCAGGTGTGATTGTCCCAGTACCTCCATCACAAAGGGGACAGGGGTTTTACTCCAATCTATTTCTGATCCAGAAGCCAAATGGGTCATTTCGACCAATTCTCAATCTGAAAATGTTAAACAAATACATTTGCATTCCAAGGTTCCACATGGAGACATTACGCTCCATAATGTTGGCTATGGAACCGGGAGATTACATGGTATCTCTGGATGTACAGGATGCTTACCTACATGTGCCTATAGCACTGTCTCATCAGTGTTACTTCAGGTTTGCCATCCTCCAGGAAAATTTTCAGTTCCAAGCCTTGCCCTTTGGGCTAGCAACAGCACCCAGGGTGTTTACCAAAATGATGGTGGTTATGGCAGCTTGGCTCCGCAAGCAGGGGATAAGAATATTCCCATACCTCGACGACCTGTTAATCCTAGCACATTCGCAGGAGTTACTTTTGAGCCATCTTCAACAGACGATAGTTTGTTTACAGAGACACGGGTGGCTCATAAATTGGGAGAAGTCGTCTCTGAATCCGTCACAGTGGATGGTTCATTTGGGGGCCATATTGAATTCAGAGCTACAGAAAGTTTTCTTACCAGAGAAAAAGATAGTCAAGGTGCAGGTCATGGCTCAGGAAGTGTTGCACGCCCAGACAATGTCAGTCCATGCAGCAATGCGACTGTTGGGTCTGTTGGTATCAACCTTCGACATGGTGGAATATGCGCAATTCCACTCCAGACTTTTACAGCACCTTATTCTGACCAAATGGAACGGAAATCATCAGGCGATAAAAAAGCCGATAATGAAGTTTCCAGTAAACGGAAAAAGGTCTCTAGCGTGGTGGCTACAGACAGACCATTTAAACAAGGGGAGACACTTTTGGATAAAAGAATGGCAAATCCTGACAACAGATGCCAGCCTGCAAGGATGGGGGGCGGTACTCGGAAGCCTTTGGTTCCAGGGAAAATGGACCGTAAGGGAAAGTCGCCTGCCAATAAATATGTTGGAAATAAGGGCCATTTATATGGCTCCGGTTCAGGCAAAGGACAGTCTGCAAGGAAGACTGGTCCAGATTCGCTCAGACAATGCGACAGCAGTAGCGTACCTCAGTCATCAAGGAGGAACTCACAGCAAAAGATTGATGGAGGAAGTAACTCCCATTCTAAGATGGGTAGAACTCCATCTCCCAGCATTGTCGGCAGTGTTTGTCTCAGGTGTACTGAACTGGGAAGCAGATTTTCTCAGTCGACACACCATTCAGGAACCTGGATGGGCATTACACCCAGAGGTAAACAGATGGGGTCTACCAGAGATAGACCTTATGGCGTCTTGTCTAAACAACAAAGTTCCGACGTACGGATCGAGAACAAAGGATCCAGGAGCGGTCCTTGTAGACGCACTGTCAGTAGAATGGACATTTCATCGGGCGTATCTGTTCCCTCCAATATCTCTGTTACCCAGAGTACTGAGAAAAATAAAGCAAGCAAAGGGAGCAATAATTCTAATAGCTCCAGCTTGGCCAAGAAGGCATTGGTACACAGATCTTCTGAGAATGTCCGTGGAAGCACCGATACTGCTCCCTCAATGTCCAGATCTGCTAATGCAGGGTCCTTGTTGTCACAGCCATCTGGATCGTCTGTCTTTGACGGCGTGGCTGTTGAAACCTCTATCTTAGAAGCTAGAGGATTTTCAAAACAAGTAATCCAAACTATGCTTAGAGTAAGAAAGCCTTCTTCAGCTCGTGTGTATCATAGAATATGGCAAGCCTATATTCATTGGTGTACTGAAAAAAGTTTGAATCCAAGATCTTTTAAGGATTTTAGATTTCCTTCAAGCAGGATTGGATAAAGGTTTGAAAGTAGCTTCCTTGAGAGTTCAAGTATCAGCGTTAACTGTATGGTTTCAGCGAAAGATTGCTGATTTACAGGATGTACGTACTTTATTTCAGGGAGTTGTACATATTCAACTTCCATTTGTTCCTCCTGCAGCTCCCTGGGATTTGAATTTAGTTCTTAAATTCCTCCAGGGACCTCCATTTGAACCACTTAAGAGAGCAGATCTTAAATGGTTAACGGCTAAAGTACTTTTTCTACTGGCAATGGCATCAGCCAGAAGAGTGTCAGATCTAGGAGCGTTATCGTGTAAGTCTCCTTTCCTAAGTTTTTTTCCAGACAGAGCAGTTCTCAGAACGAGATCTGGTTATCTTCCGAAGGTGGTTTCAAAGTTTCACCTTAATGAAGAGATTGTAGTCCCAGCTTTTCAGGTATCGGGACTTTCTGCTGGAGAAGCATCGCTGGACGTAGTCCGAGCATTAAGAATCTACATAGATCATACTAGTGCCATCAGAAAAACAGATTCTCTCTTCATCCTCTATGGATTTCATAGAAGAGGATGGCCTGCTAGTAAACAGACGCTGGCAAGATGGCTCCGAATGGTAATATCAGTAGCTTCTTCTCATGCAGATCTCCCTACTCCGGCTAATGTCTCTGCTCACTCTACACGTAAGGTAGGTCCTTCATGGGCAGCACAACAGGGTGCTTCAGCAGAACAAATTTGTAAGGCAGCCACATGGTCTTCCATAAACACATTCATCAGACAATATGCCTTGGATACTTTTGCCTCTCATGACGCAGACTTCGGGCGAAAGGTCCTCCTGTCTAATCAGGAGCGTCCCCACCACTAAAAATGGCTTTGGGAAATCCCTATGTTATCCTGTGGATAACCTGTGGACCCAGACAGAGAAATAAACGTTATGGTAAGAACTTACCGTTGATAACGTAATTTCTCTTATGTCCACAGGGATCCACAGGGATCCCACCCTTCCGCACCTGATTTGAGGATCTTGACAATCACTAAACCTAGTCCCTCTTGTATGGAAGGGTGTGCATGTGTGTTCTTATCGCCTAAATAGGTTTCTACCTGATGCTCCTGCCTAATCGCTGTGGAAAGAACTGATTGACTGAGTCAGTGGGCGGGATTATATGGTGAAGCCCCGATGCATCCTGGGAGGCCAGAAAGCTCGTGACCGTTTGGTGCCATTTCCGCTGTCGCTCCGGCATATCCCTATGTTATCCTGTGGATCACTGTGGACATAAGAGAAATTACGTTATCAACGGTAAGTTCTTACCATAACGTCTATATTCACATTACACTGCACAGTAGTGTCCGTTATACACACTACACTGCACAGTAGAACACCTTATACCTTATACACATTACAATGCATAGTAGTACGCCTTATACACTAGAGATGAGCGGGTTCGGTTTCTCTGAATCCGAACCCGCACGAACTTCAGCTTTTTTTACACGGATCCGAGCGACTCGGATCTTCCCGCCTTGCTCGGTTAACCCGAGCGCGCCCGAACGTCATCATGACGCTGTCGGATTCTCGCGAGACTCGGATTCTATATAAGGAGCCGCGCGTCGCCGCCATTTTCACACGTGCATTGAGATTGATAGGGAGAGGACGTGGCTGGCGTCCTCTCCGTTTAGATTAGAAGAGAGAGAGAGATTGACCTGATTTACTGGAGCTTAGGAGTACTGTAGAACTGTAGAGAGTGCAGAGTTTACTAGTGACTGACCACAGTGACCACCAGACAGTGCAGTTTTATTTAATATATCCGTTCTCTGCCTGAAAAAAACGATACACAGTGACTCAGTCACATACCATATCTGTGTGCACTGCTCAGCCCAGTGTGCTGCATCATCTATGTATATATCTGACTGTGCTCAGCTCACACATCTTATAATTGTGGGGGAGACTGGGGAGCACTGCAGTGCCAGTTATAGGTTATAGCAGGAGCCAGGAGTACATATTATTATTAAAATTAAACAGTGCACACTTTTGCTGCAGGAGTGCCACTGCCAGTGTGACTGACCAGTGACCTGACCACACTGACCACCAGTATAGTTAGTAGTATAGTATACTATATTGTGATTGCCTGAAAAAGTTAAACACTCGTCGTGTGACTTCACTTGTGTGGTGTTTTTTTTTTTATTCTATAAAAAACTCATTCTGCTGACAGACAGTGTCCAGCAGGTCCGTCATTATATAATATATACCTGTCCGGCTGCAGTAGTGATATATATATATTTTTTATATCATTATTTATCATCCAGTCGCAGCAGACACAGTACGGTAGTTCACGGCTGTAGCTACCTCTGTGTCGGCACTCGGCAGTCCGTCCATAATTGTATACCACCTACCCGTGGTTTTTTTTTCTTTCTTCTTTATACATACATACTACTACTACATCTCTTTATCAACCAGTCTATATTAGCAGCAGACACAGTACAGTACGGTAGTCCACGGCTGTAGCTACCTCTGTGTCGGCACTCGGCAGTCCGTCCATAATTGTATACCACCTACCCGTGGTTTTTTTTTCTTTCTTCTTTATACATACATACTACTACTACTACATCTCTTTATCAACCAGTCTATATTAGCAGCAGACACAGTACAGTACGGTAGTCCACGGCTGTAGCTACCTCTGTGTCGGCACTGGGCAGTCCGTCCATAATTGTATACCACCTACCCGTGGTTTTTTTTTCTTTCTTCTTTATACATACATACTACTACTACATCTCTTTATCAACCAGTCTATATTAGCAGCAGACACAGTACAGTACGGTAGTCCACGGCTGTAGCTACCTCTGTGTCGGCACTGGGCAGTCCGTCCATAATTGTATACCACCTACCCGTGTTTTTTTTTTCTTTCTTCTTTATACATACATACTACTACTACTACATCTCTTTATCAACCAGTCTATATTAGCAGCAGACACAGTACAGTACGGTAGTCCATGGCTGTAGCTACCTCTGTGTCGGCACTGGGCAGTCCGTCCATAATTGTATACCACCTACCCGTGGTTTTTTTTTCTTTCTTCTTTATACATACATACTACTACTACTTCTCTTTATCAACCAGTCTATATTAGCAGCAGACACAGTACAGTACGGTAGTCCACGGCTGTAGCTACCTCTGTGTCGGCACTCGGCAGTCCATCCATAATTGTATACTAGTATCCATCCATCTCCATTGTTTACCTGAGGTGCCTTTTAGTTGTGCCTATTAAAATATGGAGAACAAAAATGTTGAGGATCCAAAATTAGGGAAAGATCAAGATCCACTTCCACCTCGTGCTGAAGCTGCTGCCACTAGTCATGGCCGAGACGATGAAATGCCAGCAACGTCGTCTGCCAAGGCCGATGCCCAATGTCATAGTACAGAGCATGTCAAATCCAAAACACCAAATATCAGTAAAAAAAGGACTCCAAAACCTAAAATAAAATTGTCGGAGGAGAAGCGTAAACTTGCCAATATGCCATTTACCACACGGAGTGGCAAGGAACGGCTGAGGCCCTGGCCTATGTTCATGGCTAGTGGTTCAGCTTCACATGAGGATGGAGGCACTCAGCCTCTCGCTAGAAAAATGAAAAGACTCAAGCTGGCAAAAGCAGTAGCACCGCAAAGAACTGTGCGTTCTTCGAAATCCCAAATCCACAAGGAGAGTCCAATTGTGTCGGTTGCGATGCCTGACCTTCCCAACACTGGACGTGAAGAGCATGCGCCTTCCACCATTTGCACGCCCCCTGCAAGTGCTGGAAGGAGCACCCGCAGTCCAGTTCCTGATAGTCAGATTGAAGATGTTCAGTGTTGAAGTACACCAGGATGAGGAGGATATGGGTGTTGCTGGCGCTGGGGAGGAAATTGACCAGGAGGATTCTGATGGTGAGGTGGTTTGTTTAAGTCAGGCACCCGGGGAGACACCTGTTGTCCGTGGGAGGAATAGGGCCGTTGACATGCCTGGTGAAAATACCAAAAAAATCAGCTCTTCGGTGTGGAAGTATTTCACCAGAAATGCGGACAACAGGTGTCAAGCCGTGTGTTCCCTTTGTCAAGCTGTAATAAGTAGGGGTAAGGACGTTAACCACCTCGGAACATCCTCCCTTATACGTCACCTGCAGCGCATTCATAATAAGTCAGTGACAAGTTCAAAAACTTGGGCCGACAGCGGAAGCAGTCCACTGACCAGTAAATCCCTTCCTCTTGTAACCAAGCTCACGCAAACCACCCCACCAACTCCCTCAGTGTCAATTTCCTCCTTCCCCAGGAATGCCAATAGTCCTGCAGGCCATGTCACTGGCAATTCTGACGAGTCCTCTCCTGCCTGGGATTCCTCCGATGCATCCTTGCGTGTAACGCCTACTGCTGCTGGCGCTGCTGTTGTTGCTGCTGGGAGTCGATGGTCATCCCAGAGGGGAAGTCGTAAGCCCACTTGTACTACTTCCAGTAAGCAATTGACTGTCCAACAGTCCTTTGCGAGGAAGATGAAATATCACAGCAGTCATCCTGTTGCAAAGCGGATAACTGAGTCCTTGACAACTATGTTGGTGTTAGACGTGCGTCCGGTATCCGCCGTTAGTTCACAGGGAACTAGACAATTTATTGAGGCAGTGTGCCCCCGTTACCAAATACCATCTAGGTTCCACTTCTGTAGGCAGGCGATACCGAGAATGTACACGGACGTCAGAAAAAGACTCACCAGTGTCCTAAAAAATGCAGTTGTACCCAATGTCCACTTAACCACGGACATGTGGACAAGTGGAGCAGGGCAGGGTCAGGACTATATGACTGTGACAGCCCACTGGGTAGATGTATGGACTCCCGCCGCAAGAACAGCAGCGGCGGCACCAGTAGCAGCATCTCGCAAACGCCAACTCTTTCCTAGGCAGGCTACGCTTTGTATCACCGCTTTCCAGAATACGCACACAGCTGAAAACCTCTTACGGCAACTGAGGAAGATCATCGCAGAATGGCTTACCCCAATTGGACTCTCCTGTGGATTTGTGGCATCGGACAACGCCAGCAATATTGTGTGTGCATTAAATATGGGCAAATTCCAGCACGTCCCATGTTTTGCACATACCTTGAATTTGGTGGTGCAGAATTTTTTTAAAAACGACAGGGGCGTGCAAGAGATGCTGTCGGTGGCCAGAAGAATTGCGGGACACTTTCGGCGTACAGGCACCACGTACAGAAGACTGGAGCACCACCAAAAACTACTGAACCTGCCCTGCCATCATCTGAAGCAAGAAGTGGTAACGAGGTGGAATTCAACCCTCTATATGCTTCAGAGGTTGGAGGAGCAGCAAAAGGCCATTCAAGCCTATACAATTGAGCACGATATAGGAGGTGGAATGCACCTGTCTCAAGCGCAGTGGAGAATGATTTCAACGTTGTGCAAGGTTCTGATGCCCTTTGAACTTGCCACACGTGAAGTCAGTTCAGACACTGCCAGCCTGAGTCAGGTCATTCCCCTCATCAGGCTTTTGCAGAAGAAGCTGGAGGCATTGAAGAAGGAGCTAAAAGGGAGCGATTCCGCTAGGCATGTGGGACTTGTGGATGCAGCCCTTAATTCGCTTAACAAGGATTCACGGGTGGTCAATCTGTTGAAATCAGAGCACTACATTTTGGCCACCGTGCTCGATCCTAGATTTAAAACCTACCTTGGATCTCTCTTTCCGGCAGACACAAGTCTGCTGGGGTGCAAAGACCTGCTGGTGACAAAATTGTCAAGTCAAGCGGAACGCGACCTGTCAACATCTCCTCCTTCACATTCTCCCGCAACTGGGGGTGCGAGGAAAAGGCTCAGAATTCCGAGCCCACCCGCTGGCGGTGATGCAGGGCAGTCTGGAGCGACTGCTGATGCTGACATCTGGTCCGGACTGAAGGACCTGACAACGATTACGGACATGTCGTCTACTGTCACTGCATATGATTCTCTCAACATTGAAAGAATGGTGGAGGATTATATGAGTGACCGCATCCAAGTAGGCACGTCACACAGTCCGTACTTATACTGGCAGGAAAAAGAGGCAATTTGGAGGCCCTTGCACAAACTGGCTTTATTCTACCTAAGTTGCCCTCCCACAAGTGTGTACTCCGAAAGAGTGTTTAGTGCCGCCGCTCACCTTGTCAGCAATCGGCGTACGAGGTTACATCCAGAAAATGTGGAGAAGATGATGTTCATTAAAATGAATTATAATCAATTCCTCCGCGGAGACATTGACCAGCAGCAATTGCCTCCACAAAGTACACAGGGAGCTGAGATGGTGGATTCCAGTGGGGACGAATTGATAATCTGTGAGGAGGGGGATGTACACGGTGATATATCGGAGGATGATGATGAGGTGGACATCTTGCCTCTGTAGAGCCAGTTTGTGCAAGGAGAGATTAATTGCTTCTTTTTTGGTGGGGGTCCAAACCAACCCGTCATATCAGTCACAGTCGTGTGGCAGACCCTGTCACTGAAATGATGGGTTGGTTAAAGTGTGCATGTCCTGTTTATACAACATAAGGGTGGGTGGGAGGGCCCAAGGACAATTCCATCTTGCACCTCTTTTTTCTTTTATTTTTCTTTGCGTCATGTGCTGTTTGGGGAGGGTTTTTTGGAAGGGACATCCTGCGTGACACTGCAGTGCCACTCCTAGATGGGCCCGGTGTTTGTGTCGGCCACTAGGGTCGCTAATCTTACTCACACAGCTACCTCATTGCGCCTCTTTTTTTCTTTGCGTCATGTGCTGTTTGGGGAGGGTTTTTTGGAAGGGACATCCTGCGTGACACTGCAGTGCCACTCCTAGATGGGCCAGGTGTTTGTGTCGGGCACTTGGGTCGCTGAGCTTAGTCACACAGCTACCTCATTGCACCTCTTTTTTTCTTTGCGTTATGTGCTGTTTGGGGAGTGTTTTTTGGAAGGGCCATCCTGCGTGACACTGCAGTGCCACTCCTAGATGGGCCAGGTGTTTGTGTCGGCCACTAGGGTCGCTTAGCTTAGTCATCCAGCGACCTCGGTGCAAATTTTAGGACTAAAAATAATATTGTGAGGTGTGAGGTATTCAGAATAGACTGAAAATGAGTGGAAATTATGGTTTTTGAGGTTAATAATAATATGGGATCAAAATGACCCCCAAATTCTATGATTTAAGCTGTTTTTTAGGGTTTTTTGAAAAAAACACCCGAATCCAAAACACACCCGAATCCGACAAAAAAAATTCGGTGAGGTTTTGCCAAAACGCGGTCGAACCCAAAACACGGCCGCGGAACCGAACCCAAAACCAAAACACAAAACCCGAAAAATTTCAGGCGCTCATCTCTATTATACACATCACACTGCACAGTAGTACCCCTTATGCACATTATACCACACAGTAGTACCGCTTATATACATTACACAGCACAGTAGTGTCCGTTATTCACATTACACTGCACAATAGTACCCCTTATACACATTACAACGCATAGTAGTACCCCTCATACCAGTGGTTCTCAAACTGTGTGCCATGGCACCCTGGGGTGCCTCAGGACACTGTTGAAGTCAAAAATATTGCAGTACACACGTCACGTACAAACTACACACAGATGGCCTCCGTGCGTGTACTTTTCTGCCGTGCATGCACATATTCGCAAGTTGCGTATGACCGCTCCCGCGGTCCTGCGTATTAGTGCGTGGTATGAGTAATTACGGTAGTGACTGTAATCGCATGGAAAAGCCATAAAAACACATTACATATTTAATTCACATAGTGCACAATGTACACATAGTCTACATGCACCACACCAGTGAGTTACACTTGCTTAAAGGTTATAATAACAAAGGGATTCACCTTTACAGGATAGGAAGGGACAGAACTAGTTTATAAGGTGGTGTTTGGTATCCAGCTGTAGGGTATTTTTAGAGCAATATTCTGGTGTTGGTTTGCAGAAGATCGCACGCTCCTGCGAATAGTTATGCGCAGGAGCATAATATTAATATTTACTGTACTCCTGATATTTGGCGGGAACCCAGTGGAGAACATCTGCAAGTGCACCTGGACCAGACATCGCCCACCTATTCAAACCGACCTATGACCTCTCCTGTACTGTAAACTACCATCCCAGTGACCAAAAGATGAATAGATTACAGTTTCCATTGTGTTAGGTTTTGGACAAATGTATAAAAAGCCAGCTGCAGGCCAGGTCATACACAATCGCTGAAGGTCATCTACCTTGATGACTGAGGACCGGACCGGGAAGCGCAGGGGAACAAAATGTATGTACCATTGACTGTAGCCTTTATCTTTTATTGTATTGTGTTATTATTGTAACCCCCTGCTAAGTAAAATAAGCATTGGTGGGTTGGACCCCAACATATAGTTTTTGAAATACAATCGGTGTCGTGTCTCTTTCCCTGCTAAGATTTGTAAGTGTATTTCAGACACACGTGAAGCTGTGTAGTGCTCACGGCGTGTGTATGCACCGCACGTACTTTGTACGTCCGTCGCTGCGTTTGTACGCAAAGTGCGTACACGGTACAGGACTTTGTACGCTGAGTAATAAGTACGTAGATTAAGGATTGAATACAGCGGCCGCAGCGGCTCGATTTTAAAGTGTATTGAGTGTATTTTAAAAGTATTGCTTTTAGTCCTGTAAGTAAATCAGCATTTACAACATTTGCAGGTGTGCCTTGGATTTTTGGTCCAGGACCAATTCAAATTATTTATGGTCAATGTAATAGGCAAAACCAGTGCTGTTGGCTGCCAGTCATAAATTATGTGGACAAACAGAACCAAATATTGTCTCTCACCACACAATGGAACCTGCGGATGACATATAAACACAATTTCTCTTACGTCCTAGAGGATGCTGGGGACTCCGTAAGGACCATGGGGTATAGACAGGCTCCGCAGGAGATAGGGCACATAAAAAGAACTTTGACTATGGGTGTGCACTGGCTCCTCCCTCTATGCCCCTCCTCCAGACCTCAGTTAGATCTTGTGCCCAGAGGAGAATGGGTGCACTGCAGAGAGCTCTCCAGAGTTTTCTGTTGAAGAAGAATTTTGTTAGGTTTTTTATTTTCAGGGAGTCCTGTTGGCAACAGGCTCCCTGCATCGTGGGACCGAGGAGAGAGAAGCAGAGCTGGCTTGTCAAGTTGGGCACTGCTTCTAAGGCTACTGGACACCATTAGCTCCAGAGTGAGTCTGAACACAGGTCTCACCTGGGGTTCGTCCCAGAGCCGCACCGCCGTCCTCCTCACAGATGCCGAAGATAGAAGCCGGATGAGAAGGCAGAAGCAGAGGCGTCACAAAGTGGGTGCGGTGGGTGCGGCCCGCACCCAGGTGTCACCTCCAAGGGGGTGACACCAAAAACAGCCACACTCCCACCCGCACCTGCCCTAATAATCACTTATGCCGGCACCCCCGCTGACACCATCTGCCGCAGTCGTGCAGCGCTATCAGGACAGTGCTGCCTGGTGCGCGGCAGCTGCTCCCTCTCACCTTCCTTCCCAGAATGCCAGTGCGGGTGTGACAACATCGCGCATGGCATTCTGGAAGTGGCTGCAGAGGAGAGACGACGGAGGAGGACAGCGCAGCAGCGCACACAGCCACCAGCCCACAAGTATCCTGCGTGCAGCCTGGCTACATACAGCCTGCCTGCCTGAGCCCCCAGGACCTGAAGAGAAGTCCCATCACCCAGGAAGTCCCGGATACTGGCCCCAGAAGCAGCACCCCCCCCTCCCCCCATACTTCCCCGTAAGTATTCTCCTGCTCTGTCTTCAGAAGGGCTGTAATAGCTACAGATATTTTAGGCATGTATATTATATATATATATATATAAATCACACTGTAGGTATAATATATGAAAAATATCTAAGGATATAGGTGCATTTACATGTATTGTGTCACCACCTTTCCTCCTCCTCCCAGCGGTACCTCTCCTCTCAACCATTTTCTCTTCTTCCTGTCCCTTCCTTTCTTCCATCTATTCTCTGCCTTTTATATCCCTGTCAGCCTCCCCAGCTTTTGCAGACTGAAACCTCCCTGCAGGATCAGTTTGATTTACTGGTGCATGGGATCCCGGTGGTCCAAATACGACGGCGGGATCCCAATGTGTACGAAGCCAATAGGGGTGAGTAAGGGGTGTTCTCCCCTCTCCCCAACTTCCTAATCCTCCCTCCCCTTAGCCTAACCCTAACCTCCCCCCTTGGTGCCTAAACGTAACCCCCTGTCCCCGCTGCCTAAACCTAACCCCCCCCTCCCCGCAGCCTAAACCCCCCCCCCCCCCTCCTCAGGGACACAGCCTAACCCTCCCCCCCGCAGCTTAAACCTACCCCTCCCCCCCCCCTCCCCTGGCTTACCTGCCTTGCTACGCAGTGTCTCCTCATTCGGTATTCCGCGGTCGGTATTCTGGTGCCGGGATGTTATACCCTTTCTGGATGCCGCCACCATATTTCCTTTTCTGTGATGTCACAGCCGCTGCGATCACGTCCCCGATCACACCACACCGGCCTCCGCAACGCTCCATCTCCACCCTGGAAACGGAGCGTTGCCACACCCCCGCCCCACAACCACCTCTGCCTGCATCTTTTTCTAATTTTTTGCGGCTGGATCACACACTGCGATCCAACCTGAATGAGGCCCAATGATCAGAAGCAATTATTTTTAGTAAAACATTACTATGGATTCGATGTGGTATGGTGTGATACGGGAGGAAGTCCATGGGGGGTGACACCATGTGTTACCCCACCGGGTGACACCAACCCTAGTGACGCCTCTGGGCAGAAGACATCTTAGGCGGCAGAAGACATCAGATCTTCATGAGGTAAGGCGCGCAGCACTGCGGCACTGAAGAGTGCAGGGCGCAGGGGGGGGCGCCCTGGGCAGCAATAAACCTCACATTTGGGCACATGCAGATTGATTAGGCTGCGGAGGCAGTAAATCTATGATCCCCCGCCATTTTAATTGAGAAATCACTGGGACCGAAGCCCGCCGTCGGGTGGGCGGGGCTTGATCCTCAGCACTAACCAGCGCCATTTTCTCCACAGAAGCTGCATGAGGAAAACGCTGGCTCCCTGGTCTCTCCCCTGCTGAACTTCACAGGCTGGAAAAAAGAGGAGGGGGGCACATTAGCGACGCAGTGAGTGGGAATTGGTACATTATATATAGAAAAGCGCTATCTGGTCATATTTTTTCCAGTGTTTTTAAGCGCTGGTGTGTGCTGGCATACTCTCTCTCTGTCTCTCCTTAGGGCCTGGTTGGGGTTTTGTCCCCTCATAAATTAATCCCTGTGGGTGTGGGGTGTCGGTACGTGCGTGTCGACATGTCTGAGGCGGAAGGCTTCTCCAAGGAGGTGGAGCAAATGAGTGGTGTGTCCCCGTCGGTTGTGCCGACTCCAGATTGGATGGACATGTGGCATATGTTGAATGCAAGTGTGGCATCTTTACATAAAAGGCTTGATAAGGCTGAATTAGGGGGGACATTATCCTCGGATTGGACCGACTCACAGGGCCCGGCGGGGTCTCAAAAGCGTCCCTTAACACAAGACACTACTACCGACACGGATTCTGATTCCAGTGTCGACTACGACGAAGTAAAATTGCACCCTAGGGTGACTAAAACCATTCAGTGTATGATTGTGGCAATAAGGGATGTGTTGCATATTGAGGATGAACCCTAGGTCCCCGACACAAGGGTACACATGTTTAAGGAAAAGAAACAGATTATTAACTTTCCCACATCTCATGAATTAAATTAATTCTTTGGGAAAGCTTGGGAGACTCCGGAAAAGAGACCGCAGATCCCCAAAAGAATTTATATGGCATACCCCTTCCCTAAGCAGGACAGGGAGATTTGGGAATCACCCCCCACTGTGGACAAGGCCCTGACGCGCCTGTCCAAGAAAGTGGCACTACCGTCTCCTGACACAGCGGCCCTTAAGGACCCTGCAGATCGCAGGCAAGAAACTACCTTAAAGTGTATTTATTCTCATACAGGTGCTGTGCTAAGGCCGACAATTGCGTCGGCATGGGTGTGTAGCGCAATTGCAGCTTGGACAGATGAGCTGACAGATCAATTTGATAATATGGATAAGGATACTATATTCTTAACTCTAGCCCATATAAAAGACGCAGTCTTATTTATGAGGGATGCTCAAAGGGACATTGGATTGCTAGCTTCTAGGGCCAATGCCATGTCTATCTCAGCGAGAAGATCCTTATGGACTCGCCAATGGACGGGTGATGCGGATTCCAAAAAACATATGGAAGTACTACCCTATAAGGGTGATGTATTGTTTGTGGATGGGCTGACGGACCTGGTTTCCACAGCTACAGCAGGTAAATCAAATTTTTTACCATATATTTCCCAACAGCAAAAGAAAGTAACACCCTATCAGATGCAGTCCTTTCGGTCGCACAAGTCCAGAAGAGGTCGGGGATCCTCTTTCCTCGCCAGAGGTAAGGGCAGAGGCAAAAGAGCACCTGCTTCGGCAGGTGCCCAGGAACAAAAGTCCTCCCCGGCTGCTCCAAAACCTACAGCATGACGCTGGGGCTTCCCTGAGGGAGTCCGCACCGGTGGGGGCACGTCTTCGACTTTTCAGTCAGGCCTGGGTCAGTTCAGACCTGAATCCCTGGGTGTTGGACAAAGTTTCCCAGGGTTACAAATTGGAATTCGAGGAGGTGCCCCAGCGCCGATTTTTCAAATCGGCCATACCAGCTTCCACATCGGAAAGAGATATAGTGTTAGCTGCAATTCGGACGCTGTGTATACAGCAAGTGATAATCAAGGTTCCCCTGCACCAGCAGGGAAGAGGGTACTACTCAACCCTATTTGTGGTCCCGAAACCGGACGGTTCGGTCAGACCTATTTTGATTCTGAAATCCCTAAACCTGTACATAAAAAGATTCAAATTCAAAATGGAATCTCTCAGAGCGATAATAGCCAACATGGAGGAAGGGGAGTTTATGGTGTCTCTGGACATAAAGGATGCGTACCTTCATGTCCCCATATATGCCCCCCATCAGGAATACCTGAGATTCGCTGTACAGGATTGTCATTACCAATTTCAGACGTTGCCGTTTGGACACTCCACGGCCCTGAGGATTTTCACCAAGATAATGGCGGAAATGATGGTGGTCCTGCGCATGCATGGAGTCACAATTATCCCATACTTGGACGATCTCCTGATAAAAGCGAGATCAAGGGAGAAATTGCTGAGCAGTGTGGCGCTCTCTCTAAGAGTGCTCCAGCAACACGGTTGGATTCTAAATCTACCGAAGTCACAGTTGATTCCGACAACTCGACTACCGTTCCTAGGTATGATACTGGATACGGAACAAATGAAGGTCTTCCTCCCAATAGAGAAAGCCCAGGACATCCAGAGCATGGTCAGAGACCTGCTAAAACCGAAAAGGGTGTCAGTTCACCAATGCACTCGATTTCTGGGGAAAATGGTGGCGGCCTACGAGGCCATTCCCTTCGGAAGGTTCCATGCAAGGACTTTTCAATGGGACCTTCTGGACAAGTGGTCCGGGTCCCATCTGCACTTACATCGGAAAATAACTCTGTCCCCAGGGGCCAGAGTGTCCCTCCTGTGGTGGTTGAAAAGTGCTCACCTCCTGGAGGGTCGCAGGTTCGGAATTCAGGATTGGATCCTGGTTACCATGGACGCGAGCCTCCGAGGATGGGGAGCGGTCACACAGGGAAAAAAATTTCAGGGTCTTTGGTCAGACCGGGAGTCCTGTCTACACATCAATGTGTTGGAACTCAGGGCCATTTACAACGGCCTTCGACAAGCGGAGAGTCTTCTTCGAAACCTACCGGTTCTGATTCAATCAGACAATGTCACAGCAGTGGCTCATGTGAACCGCCAAGGCGGGACAAGAAGCAGAGTCGTGATGGCGGAAGCCACAAGGATCCTTCGCTGGGCGGAAAATCATGTAAGCGCTCTGTCGGCTGTCTTCATCCGGGAGTGGACAACTGGGAAGCAGACTTCCTCAGCAGACACGATCTCCATCCAGGAGAGTGGGGACTTCATCAGGAAGTCTTTGCAGACGTAACACGTCTTTGGGGAACTCCTCAAATAGACATTATGGCGTCACGCCTCAACAAAAAGCTTCGGAGGTATTGTGCCAGGTCTCGGGACCCTCAGGCAGTAGCAGTAGAAGCTCTGGTAACACCGTGGGTGTTCAAATCGGTCTACGTGTTTCCTCTTCTTCCTCTCATCACAAAAGTGTTGAGGATCATAAGACGAAGAAGAGTACAGACGATACTCGTTGTCCCAGACTGGCCTTTAAGGGCCTGGTACTCGGATCTTCAAGAGATGCTCACAGGAGATCCCTGGCCTCTTCCTCTCAGGGAGGACCTGTTGCAACAGGGGCCCTGTGTATTTCAAGACTTACCGCGGTTACGTTTGACGGCATGGCGGTTGAACGCCGAATCCTAGCGAAAAAGGGGATTCCGGAAGAGGTCATCCCTACTTTAATAAAGGCTAGGAAGGAGGTGACGGTAAAACATTATCACCGTTTCTGGCGAAAGTATGTGTCTTGGTGTGAGTCCAAGAATGCGCCTACGGAAGATTTTCATCTGGGTCGTTTTCTCCACTTCCTACAGACAGGAGTGGATATGGGCCTGAAATTAGGCTCTGTTAAGGTACAGATTTCGGCCCTCTCGATTTTCTTTCAGAAGGAATTGGCTTCTCTTCCAGAAGTCCAGACGTTTGTAAAGGGAGTGCTGCACATCCAGCCCCCTTTTGTGCCTCCAGTGGCACCATGGGACTTGAACGTGGTGTTACAGTTCTTAAAATCAAAACAATACAAGAAATAGCAGCGCTAATATGTAATTAACTTCAAAATTCAATGGAAGGATTGAGTAAAAGTTACATTTAATAAAATATGAAATTAAAAACTGAATAAAACCATCACACCACTTCCGGGGTTCATTTTAAGTTTTTTATATGTGCCACCTTCATATAATTGCCTACAAACTTCCATGTTGTAATCCTCGAGATTCATAATCACCACACTCCCCCCCTTATCGGCGGGCTTTATGACTATATCTCTATTTTCTCTAAGGGATTTTATGGCCTTCCGTTCCTCTTTGTTTAGATTCATTCTCCTGTTGGGTTTTAATTCTATACTTTCCATATCATTTTTGACAGCTTTTTCAAATGCCTCAATAAAACTACCTTTCTTGTGCTTTGGATAGAACTTAGACTTCCGTTTGAGATTGAATTTCCCTGTATTTTGCGGGATGGCTGGTTCCGATTTATCACTGAAAAATCTTTTAAGAGTGAGATGTCTAATGAATTTTTCTACATCCACAAACACATTAAACTTATCACATTTATTTGAAGGGGAGAATTTTAAACCTTTTTCAAGGACACCTCTTTCATGCTCTGATAATTGATAATTACTGAGGTTATAAATTTTGGTGTTTTTATTTTTATTTATATCCTTATTAATTTCTGAATCAATATTATGTATCTTATCTTCCACACTTATATTGATGGGGTTAATGTCGGAATCACCACAACCTCTACATTTACGTCTCATACTTGAATTGAGTGCCTTGAATTTACCTCCCCTACTCCCTCTCTTTCTCACAAACTTCGTTTTACCTTTATCAGAATCTATCTCCATTCCCTGTATGACCTTTGGCCTACACCTAAAAAACGTGATTGAGTATGCCGATGTTCATAATCAGTTCCCTCCTCAACGTCTTTCCGTTGTCTATTCTCTCTATGTGTGTCTTTAGGTCTATACTCCTCCAATTGTACCTTATTTCTCCAAGTGTTCCTTTCCTCTCTTTTAGGTGGTGTCCTTCTATTTTCCCATAATGATCTGTGTTCTTATATCTCCTAGAATTATATATGGGTGATCTTCCTCTATTCCCTATATTTCTTTTTAATAATCCTTTCCTACGACTATATTGATTTCCATAATTGTCTCTTGTGCTAGATTTATCCTTGGTTAAATTATTCGACTCCATATCTGTGTCACCTTTATTTCTTTTGCACTCATCAGTATCTCTAAAGTATTTTTTCTGTTTTTTATTTTTGATCTCCCTCTCTATTTTTTCTATTTTCCTAATGATCCCCTCTTCTAATTCCTTATAGTCTTCTAGTTTAGAGTAAGGTTCTACCAAAGAACGAAGAGATCCAATTTCATCCTCTATTACTTTTAGAGTCTCACTATTATGAGTATTCAATCCAATTGGCGTAAGAACGATGATGAGGATAGATTAGCGAGGGCAGAAATGAGAAAAATCTATGAACTTAAAACACTTCATCCTAAAGGTCTAAATTTAGATTTCGAAACCAAGTGGTTTCTGTAGATCTCCCCTTGCTTAATAAATTGGTGTATGTTGTGATAAAATATATTTATGGAAACAAAGAAGGGATATATGGATAACGATATATGGTTAATAATAGTTTTGGTAACATTAATACCTTTTTCCCAACAACATGGACCATATATCGAATTTATGAGTTCTAATATAAATATAAGGAAATAAGGTCTGATTTTTGAAAATGTACCAACCCTATATTTTTGGTAATATCTCATTAGTATGAATGGATATAGAGACCATGCAGTATTATTAAGTATATACAGGACGGTTATAATGAAATACAAATGGATTGATATATGCTTTTGTTTTTCCTATGTTAATCTTATGTGGACGGATGATTATACCGCTGTGCGGCTCAATGCGGCGGATGTGGACTTCCGTATTGCGGTCCAATTACCGGAAGTGAGAGAAATCACGTGACAACTACTTCCGGTCGCGATGGATCGCAAACAGCGGGGAGAAGTGACGTGCGGTCTCTATAGAGACCAGTATGCATCACAACACGGACATCCGGTGGGCGGAAGCATGCGGGAACACATGACCATAGGTCCACCAGGAATTTGTGGATATGGACATCCGGGATGAGTAACGCTTATCATTGATAATGAACTGCTCCTGCAATCCATTCCAGATTGTTATCCCCACCAATTAAACAGAATTAGGAGTTTTTTAGGTTATTGTTTGGATATAGATACATATTGACAGCTGAATAGTATGATATTAATATGGATTATGTTTTTATGATGATTGTAAAAGAATATGATGAAATTTAATGTATATTTAGGAACAGTGGAACCGGATTGGCCAGGATTGACATGTGATATGGTCAGTTAGGTATAAAGAGGCTAGGGGGTCACTTCCACTGCATACCCTGAGGAAGGATTTTATCCGAAACGCGTTGGTTTTTCACAAGAGGACCCTGGACTATACCCTTCCACGGTGGTTGGCATCATTTTGTGGGTAATTTTCTTTCCTTCACCCCCAAAAATTGGGAGCATTTACCCTATCCATCCTACCTGTACCATTGGAAGTGGCCTTATGGTCTTGTATATTGGGTACCTTTTGTAGTGTTTTGTTTTTATTGTTCAAGTTTTATCAATTTTATTTATTTTTCACATTCCCACAATGTTGGTGGGTAATTTTGTTTTTTGAATAAAAACATATGTTTTACTACTATTCGCTGTCATTTGGATCCATTCGAGTGGAGGTAACAAAGGTCCAGACACATACAGAGACCAGAAAAGATACCTTTCAGCGCACATAGGGCTTATCATAAAGGTAAGCCTGGTGTAGATAAGCCGATGGTGGTCGACTGTATGCAGTATTAAAGAAACCTTTATGTGAATGCATCTTATTTAACACAGGTCAGTCACTAAGAAAAGTGACTTTGGAAGTTTGCGAAAGCATCAGTATAAGCTAATGGACATATTGTATATTGTGTTCTTTGTTTGAGGAACAGGAATACATACGGATCAGGAATTTGTACATAGCATCGCTGGGAGATCGCCTCTTTCTGTTTCTATTGTATCTATAGAGGAGTGGTGCTCCTTTTTTGGGGATCTGCCGAGCTGAAGCTAGGGCGCAAGTTACTTTTCAATCTATTTTCTAACCTATTGTGGTGCCTGTGGCTACAAGTGACCAGAAGGATTCCAGATACCTGGATGTAGTCAGGGCCTTAAAGATTTATGTAGCCACAACGGCTAAAATTAGGAAAACAGAGGCTCTGTTTGTCCTGTATGCTGCTAATAAGATTGGCGCGCCTGCTTCGAAGCAGACTATTGCTCGCTGGATCTGTAATACGATTCAGCAGGCTCATTCTACGGCTGGATTGCCGGTACCAAATTCGGTTAAAGCCCATTCCACTGGGAAGGTGGGCTCTTCTTGGGCGGCTGCCCGAGGCGTCTCGGCACTACAGCTTTGCCGAGCGGCGACTTGCTCGGGGTCAAACACTTTTGCTAAATTCTACAAGTTTGATACCCTGGCTGATGAGGACCTAGCGTTTGCTCAGTCAGTGCTGCAGAGTCATACGCACTCTCCCGCCCGATTGGATGCTTTGGTATAAACCCCATGGTCCTTACGGAGTCCCCAGCATCCTCTAGGACGTAAGAGAAAATAAGATTTTAAACCTACCGGTAAATCTATTTCTCCTAGTCCGTAGAGGATGCTGGGCGCCCGTCCCAGTGCGGAAACTCTGCAAGACTTGTATATAGTTGTTGCTTACATAAGGGTTATGTTACAGTTGGAATAGGTCTTGGACCGTTACTGTCGTTTGTTCATACTGTTAACTGGTTATGTATGTTCCAGGTTACATGGTATGATTGATGTGGGCTGGTATGAATCTTGCCCTTGGATTGCTAAATCCTGCCTTGTATTGTTCATCGCCTCTGGACACAGTTCTCTAACTGAGGTCTCGAGGAGGGGCATAGAGGGAGGAGCCAGTGCACACCCATAGTCAAAGTTCTTTTTAGGTGCCCTATCTCCTGCGGAGCCTGTCTATACCCCATGGTCCTTACGGAGTCCCCAGCATCCTCTACGGACTAGGAGAAATAGATTAACCGGTAGGTTTAAAATCTTATTTTATTCAATGTAATATTTATTTTTAAATTTCTCAATAAAAAAGTTTGGCCTAGGGGTGCCGTGAAAAAAATTCTAATACTCTAGGGGGCCGTGATTCCAAAAGGTTTGGGAACCACTGCCATATGCACATTACACAGGGGGTAATTCCAAGTTGATCACAGCAGGAAATTTGTTAGCAGTTGGGCAAAACCATGTGCACTGCAGGGGGGGCAGATATAACATGTGCAGAGAGAGTTAGATTTGGGTGTGGTGTGTTCAAACTGAAATCTAAATTGCAGTGTAAAAATAAAGCAGCCAGTATTTACTCTGCACAGAAACAAAATAACCCACCCAAATCTAACTCTCTCTGCACACGTTATATCTGCCTCCCCTGCAGTGCACATGGTTTTGCCCAACTGCTAACAAAAATCCTGCTGCGATCAACTTGGAATTACCCCCTAAGTACAGTAATGTCTGTTAATCATGTTACACTGCACAGTAGTATACCTTTTACGCATTACATAGTTGTTACATAGTTGTTGAGGTTGAAAAAAGACAAATGTCCATCGAGTTCAACCTATTGTACATTACATTATTTTATATATATTTTTTTAAATACTAATTAAATGCTGTATCCCTGGATATTTTTTTCAGCTAGGAATTTATCTAATCCATATTTAAACTTATTGATTGTCTCCACCATTACTACATTCTCTGGAAGATAATTCCAAATCCTTACTGCACTTACTGTGAAGAATCCTTTTCTCAGTTGGGTATGGAATTTTTTTCCCTCTAACCTCAGTGGGTGTCCTCGTGTCCTATGTAGTGTTTTTCTGGTAAACAAATCGTTTGATAGATCCTTGTATTGTTCCTTACTGTATTTATAAATATTAATGATGTCCCCTCTCAGTCGCCTCTTTTCCAGTGTGAACATATCTAACCTTTTAAGTCTTTCCTCATAGTCCAATGCCCTTAACCCCTTAACCAGTTTGGTGGCTCTCCTCTAAACCCTTTCGAGTTCCAAGATATCTTTTTTATAGTATGGTGCCCAAAACTGTACACAATATTCCAGGTGTGGCCGCACAAATGATTTATACAGTGGTAGGATTACACTCTCATCCCTTGTCTCCATACCCCGTTTTATGCATGATAACACCTTATTAGCCTTTGCTGCTGCATTTTGACATTGCAAACGGCTACCAAGTTTATTATCGATTAGTACACCCAGATCCTTTTCAACTACAGTTATCCCTACATTTTCCCCATTTAGTTTATAAGCTGCCTGATTGTTGTTAGTCCCAAGGTGCATAACTTTACATTTGTCTATATTGAACCTCATTCCCCATTTGTCTGCCCAGGCCTCCAGTCTAGATAAGTCATTCTGTATAGACTCAACATCCTTGTCTGAATTAATTATTCTACATAATTTAGTGTCATCTGCGAAAATTGACACTGTGTGCTTTCCAGTCCCTCACCTAGGTCATTAATGAATTTATTAAACAACAATGGTCCGAGTACTGAGCCCTGTGGTATTCCACTGAGCACTGAAGCCCATTCAGAGTACATCCCCACTCGCTGTTCCCTATTGAACAGCCAATTATTCACCCAAGTACAAATAGTGTTTCCTACCCCAAGCTCCCTTAATTTGAGAATTAGTCTCTTATGTGGATCTTTGTCAAAAGGCCTTAGCAAAGTCCAAAAAGATCACATCCACTGCATGACCCTGATCAATATTATCGCTCACTTTCTCGTAGAAGCTTATTAAGTTAGTTTGACATGACCTGTCCTTCACAAATCCATGTTGATTCCTAGTAATAACCTTGGAGGTATCCAAGTACTCTAGAATGCTATCCCTTAATATACCTTCTAGTATTTTCCCCACTATAGATGTCAAGCTAACCGGTCTATAGTTCCCGGGGAGCGTTTTAATACCCTTTTTAAATATTGGGACTACCTCTGCTATACATTAGTCCTTTGGTATCATTCCTGATCTAATTGATTTGCTGAAGATCAAATATAGAGGTTTCGATATCTCTACATTGAGTTCCATAAGAACCCTGGGGTGGAGTCCATCTGGCCCAGGAGATTTATTTATCTTAATTTTACTCAGTCTCTCCCGGATTTCTCCCTCGTTTAAGCAAGTACCAAGCAATGGGTCATTATTATTATTTATGTTATGCTCTATTCTTGTCAGCCTTTCGTAAATACTGATGAAAAGAATTTATTAAATAAATCTGCTTTTTCCCTATCATCATTAATCAAGACATCCAGCTTACCCTTTAAGGGCCCAATATTCTCCCCTTTCAACCTTTCACCGTTTATATACTTAAAGAACTGTTAACACACAGTATCTATTAGTCACATTACACTGCACAGTAGTAAACCTTTTACACATTACACTGCACAGCAGTACACCTTATACACATTACACCGTATAGTTGTAACCCTTAAACACATCACACTGCACAGTAGTACCCCTTATACACATTACACTGCACAGTAGTACACCTTATATGCATTACACCGCACAGTAGTTTCTGTTATTCACATTACACTGCACAGTAGTACACCTTATATGCATTACACTGCACAGTAGTGTCCATTATACACATCACACTGCACAGTAGTACACCTTATATGCATTACACCGCACAGTAGTGTCTGTATTCACATTACACTGCACAGTAGTACACCTTATATGCATTACACTTCACATTAGAGTCCATTATACACATCATACTGCACAGTAGTACACCTTAAACACATTACACCATATAATAGTACCCCTTATACACATTACACTGCATAGTAGTGCCTCTTATACACATTACACCACACAGTGGTACCCCTTATACACATTACACAACACAGTAGTGTCCGTTATTCACATTACACTGCACAGTAGTACCCCTTATACACATTACAACACATAATAGTACCTCTTATATACATCAGACTGCACAGTAGTGTCCGTTATTCATGTTACACTGCACAGTTGTACACCTTGTAAGCATTACACCACATAGTAGTACAGGTTGAGTATCCCTTATCCAAAATGCTTGGGACCAGAGGTATTTTGGATATCGGATTTTTCCGTATTTTGGAATAATTGCATACCATAATGAGATATCATGGCAATGGGACCTAAATCTAAGCACAGAATGCATTTATGTTTTATATGCACCTTATACACACAGCCTGAAGGTAATTTTAGCCAATATTTTTTTATAACTTTGTGCATTAAACAAAGTGTGTCTACATTCACACAATTCATTTATGTTTCATATAAACCTTATATACACAGTCTGAAGGTCATTTAATACAATATTTTTAATAACTGTGTGTATTAAACAAAGTTTGTGTACATTGAGCCATCAAAAAACAAAAGTTTCACTATCTCACTCTCACTCAAAAAAGTCCGTATTTCGGAATATTCCGTATTTCGGATATTTGGATATGGGATACTCAACCTGTACCCCTTTTACACATTACACTGCACAGTAGTACACCTTATGCACATTACACAGCAAAGTAGTACCCCTTATACACATTACACAGCACAGTAGTACCCCTTATATACATTGCACAGCACAGTAGTACCCCTTATACACACTACACTACATAGTGGTACCCCTTGTGCACATTACACAGCACAGTAGTGTCCATTATTCACGTTACACTGCAGTTGTACACCTTATATGCGTTACACCACACAGTAGTGTCCGTTATACACATTACACCGCACAGTTGTACCCCTTATACACTTTACACTGCACTGTAGTGTCCATTATTCACATTGCACTGCACAGTAGTACAATTTATACATATTACACCACACAGTAGTACCTCTTATACACATTACACTGCACAGTAGTGTCTGTTATTCACATTAAACTGCACAGTAGTACACCTTTATAAGCATTACACCACACAGTAGTACCCCTTAGACACATTGCACAACACAGTAGTGTACGTTATTCACGTTACACTGCACAGTAATAAAAAATAGGATTTTAATTACCTACTGGTAAATCCTTTTCTTGTAGTCCATGGAGGATGCTGGGGTCCACATTAGTACCATGGGGAATAGACAGGTCCCTCGGGAGACATGGGCACTTTAAGAGTTTAATAGTGTGGGCTGGCTCCTCCCTCTATGCCCCTCCTACCAGACTCGGTCTAGAAACTGTGCCCGAGGAGATGGACCAAGCTAATCAGCTTGAACAATTCAGCAACAGCTGAACAACAGTACTTAACTAAGTAACAATGCAGTACTTAACCAAGTAACAAGGCAGTACTGAACCAAACAACAACTGCAGGATAATGAAGCGCTGGGCGAGCGACCAACATCCTCTATGGACTACGAAAAAAGGATTTACTGGTAGGTAATTAAAATCCTATTGTCTCTTACGTCCTAGAGGATGCTGGGGTCCACATTAGTACCATGGGGATGTACCAAAGTACGGGAGAGAGAGCGCGGAGGCTCCTGCAGAATTGATTGACAAAACTTTAGGTTCATAGTGGCCAAAGTATCGAACTTGTAGAACTTAGCAAACGTGTTCGACCCGGACCAAGTAGTCGCTCTGCAAAGCTGTAAAGCCGAGACACCCCGGGTAGCCACCCAGGAAGAACCCACCTTACGAGTAGAGTGGGCCTTAACAGATTTTGGACATAGCAAGCCTGCCATAGAATAAGCATGCTGAATAGTAAACCTGATCCAGCGAGAAATCGTCTACTTAGAAGCAGGAAACCCAACCTTGTTGGGATCATAAAGGACAAACAAAGCATCCGACTTCCTGTGATTCGCAGTCCTCTTCACATATATCTTCAAAGCCCACACAACATCCAAGGACTGAGAAGGAATTGAGGAGTCAGTAGCTACTAGCACCACAATAGGATGGTTGATATGAAAAGCCGACACAACCTTTGGAAGAAAATGCTGACGCGTCCTGAGCTCAGCTCTATCCTCATGGAAAATCAAGTAGGGGCTTTTAGAGGACAAAGCCCCCAAGTCTGACACACGTCTAGCAGATGCTAACGCCAACAGTGTGACAGCCTTCCAAGTGAGAAACTTGACCTCCACCTCCTGTAAAGGCTTGAACCAATCCGATTGCAGGAACTGCAACACCATGTTAAGATTCCAAGGAGCCGTAGGAGGCACAAAGGGAGGCAGGGTATGCAGAACCCCTTTCAAGAAAGTCTGAACCTCAGGGAGGGCAGCCAATTGTTTCTGGAAGAAAATGGATAAGGCCGAAATTTTTGACCTTTTTGGATCCCAAACGCAGGCCCACATCCACACCTGCTTGCAGAAAGAGTAGAAATCGTCCAAGTTGAAACTCCACCGTAGGAAACTTCTTGGATTCACACCAAGACGCATACTTTTTCCAAATCCGATGGTAATGTTTAGACGTTACTCCCTTCCTAGCCTGTATCAGAGTAGGAATAACTTTGTTCGGCATGCCCTTCAGAGCTAAGATCTGGCGTTCAACCTCCATGCCGTCAAACGTAGCCGCGGTAAGTCTTGATAAGCAAACGACCCCTGTTGCAGAAGGTCCTCTCGAAGAGGAAGAGGCCTCAGATCTTCCAGCAGTAACTCCAGAAGATCCGCGTACCAAGCTCTTCTTGGCCAGTCCAGAGCAATGAGGATCGCCTGAACTCTTGCTTTCTTTGAGTTTTAGAATTCTTGGGATGAGTGGCAGTGGAGGAAACACATACACTGACTTGAACGCCCATGAAGTTACCAGGGTGTCCACTGCCGCTGCCTGTGGATCCCGCGACCTGGAACAGTACCTCCGAAGCTTCTTATTGAGGCGGGAGGCCATCATGTCTATTTGAGGTACACCCCAAAGATTTGTTACCTCCGTGAACACCTCTGGATGGAGGCCCCACTCTCCTGGGTGGAGATCGTGTCTGCTGAGGAAGTCCGCTTCCCAGTTGTCCCGGAATGAAGATTGCTGACAGCGCCACTGCGTGCTTTTCTGCCCAAAGGAGGATGCTTGTTACCTCGGACATTGCCGCCCTGCTCTTCGTTTCGCCCTGTCGGTTTATGTAAGCCACCATCGTTACATTGTCCGACTGCACCTGAATGGCCGGATCTTGTAGAAGATGTGCCGCTTGTAGAAGACCGTTGTACACGGCCCTTAGTTCCAGAATATTTATTGGAAGAATTTATTCCAGACTTGTCCACCTTCCCTGGAAGGTTTCCCCTTGGGTGACAGCACCCCAACCTCTGAGACTTGCATCCGTGGTTAGGAGGATCCAGTTCTGGATCCCGAACCAGCGGCCCTCGAGAAGGTGCGGCATTTGTAGCCACCACAGGAGCGAAATCCTGGTTTTCGGCAACAGCCGTATTCTCTGGTGCATGTGTAGGTGAGATCCCGACCACTTGTCCAGGAGGTCCAGTTGGAAGAACCGAGCATGAAATCTTCCATACTGCAGAGCCTCGTAGAAGGCAACAATCTTCCCCAGAATGCGAATGCACTGATGAATAGATAGCCGGGCAGGTTTCAAGACATCCCGGACCATTGTCTGTATCACTAACACCTTCTCCACCGGTAGAAACACCCTCTGCACTTCCGTGTCGAGGATCATTCACAAGAATGCCAATCTCCTTGTTGGCTCCAAATGTGACTTTGGTAGACTCAGGATCCATCCATGATCCCTGAGCAGTCGAGTCGTGATAGCAATAGACTGATACAATCTCTCCCTGGACGACGCCTTTATCAGCAGATCATCCATATATGAAATTATGTTCACTCCCCGTCTGCGGAGTAGCACCATCATCTCTGCCATCACCTTGGTGAACACCCCCAGTGCCGTAGAGAGGCCGAATGGCAGTGCCTGGAACTGATGACAGTCCAGCAGTGCAAATCTTAGATAAGCCTGATGAGGCGGCCAGATTGGAATGTGAAGGTACGCATCCTTGATATCCAGGGATACCAGGAATTCCCCCTCTTTCAGACCTGAGATCACCGCTCTCAGGGACTCCATTTTGAACTTGAATTCCCTCAAATAAGGGTTTAGCGACTTCAGGTTCAAAATTGGTCTGACCGAACCATCCGGTTTCGGTACCACAAATAGGTTTGAATAGTAACCCTTGCTTTCCAAATGAGGTGGAACCGGAACAGTGACATTTGCCCTTTCCAATTTTTGAATGGCATCCTGTAGGATAGTCCTTTCTGTCAGCAAAGCTGTTAAGCCTGATTTGAAGAATCTGTGAGGTGGGAGCTCTTGAAATTCCAGCCTGTACCCGTGGGACACTATATCCTGTACCCAGGGATCCAGGCCGGATGATACCCAGTCTCGCTCCCACCTGCCCGCTCTCCAGGCTGGTAGGTCCACCATCATGCTGAGAATTTTGAGGAAACAGAGCCAGGCTTCTGTTCCTGGGAACCTACAGCTGCAGGCCTTCTGGACTTTCCCCGACCACCTCTGAAAAAAGTGGTAGGGGTTTTGGATTTCTTAACCTTAGCGGTCCGAAAGGACTGCATCGTAGATGAAGAAAAAGATTTCTTCGGTGTCTGAGTGGCTGAGGGAAGAAAGGTTGACTTACCCGCGGTTGCCATGGAGATCCACGCATCCAAAGCTTTCCCAAATACAACCTGACCTGTGAAGGGTAGGTTCTCCACACTTCTCTTGGATTCCGTGTCTGCAGACCATTGGCGTAGCCAGAGTCTCTGCGTGCGGAGACAGCCATGGAAGACGTCCTTGCAGTCAGATGACCCAGGTCCTTCATGGACTTCACCGAAACCAGCCGAATCCTGTATGTGATGTAAAAACATTTCAATGTCACTTCTATCCATAGAATCTAGGTCCTCTAGTAATGTGCCTGACCACTTTACTATGGCTTTAGAAATCCATGCACAGGCAATAGTGGGCATTAACACCACGCCCGAAGCAGTGTATATGGATTTAAGGGTAGTCTCAATCTTGTGATCTGCCAGTTCTTTCAACGCGGTAGACCCAGGGACTGGTAAAACCACCTTTTTAGACAGTCTAGATACAGTAGCGTCTACTATATGTGGGTTTTCCCACTTTTTCCTATCCTCCTCAGGAAATGGAAAAGCCACAAGAACCCTCTTTGGGATCTGGAATTTCTTCTCCGGGTTTTCCCAGGATTTTTCGAATAATGCGTTTAACTCCTCAGACGCCGGGAAAGTCAGGGAGGCTTTCTTATTGTCTGTAAAGTAAGCCTCCTCGACCTGCTCAGCTGTTTTGTCAGTAATGTGCAACACATCCCTAATGGCCTCAGTCATGAGCTACACCCCCTTAGCAAGGGATGCCTCACCCCCCCTTCCCCCCCTGCATATCCCCATCACCGTCTCTCGTATCAGAGTCGATATCCGCGTCGACTTGCATAATTTGGGCAAGAGCACGCTTCTTTGGCCATATACCAGGGGAGTTTGAGGAGCCTGTGGGAACAGAACCAGACAAAACCTACAGATTTTTTCAAAACCTGCGTTTCAGTCTCATTATGCGCTATCCTAGATGAAATCTGGGATATCATCCCCTTAAGTGAAGCCACCCACAACGGTTCGGATTCAGAAGGTTGAGACATGACATTACATTCCTGAGTACATGGAATGGATTCCTCTGGGGAAGATACATACTCTGCAGCACAAGACAGAGTCCCTGGACATGGTAATGTGAGAAATATGTACACACACACACACACACACACACACACACACACACACACACAGGAAAATGTTAGACATTTCCCCCAAGTACCTTCAGAGAGACACAGAGATAATGGAGCCAGCACCCACACAGCGCCCCAGTAGGCCGTTATATCATAAAAGCCTACCGCTGACTGTGCAACCTTAATAAGCTACATGGTGCCAAATAATTAATAACACTCTTCCCCCCCCCCCCCTTCTATTACCCCCTGGTACCGCACAGGATAGCTGGAGTTATGTGGAGGGTCAGCGCTCCCTGTCAGCGTCTCTGTGTGTGAATCTGCAGGGAGAAAATGTCCCTGATGAGCTGCTGGATCCGCTCTGAGGAGAAGCTCCGCCCCCTGTAATGGCTTGTCTTCCCGCACTTTGATTTCATCACTGGCAGCAGACATAGGCCCTCATTCCAAGTTGTTTGCTCGCTAGGTGCTTTTAGCAGCAGTGCAAACGCTAAGCCGCCGCCCTCTGGGAGTGTATCTTAGCTTAGCAGAAGTGCGAACGAAAGGATCGCAGCGCTGCTACAAAAAAAAATTGTGCAGTTTTAGAGTAGCTGCAGACCTACTCCTACCTTGCAATCACTTCAGACTGTTTAGTTCCTGTTTTGATGTCACAAACACGCCCTGCGTTCGGCCAGCCACTCCCCCGTTTCCCCAGCCACTCCTGCATTTTTATTTGGCACGCCTGCGTTTTTACACACACTCCCTGAAAATGGTCAGTTACCAACCAGAAACACCCACTTCCTGTCAATCACTCAACGATCAGCAGTGCGACTGAAAAGTGTCGCTAGAGCTTGTGTAAAACTGCATCGGCTTTTGTGAAAGTGCGTCGCGCGTGCGCACCATACGCATGTGCAGAAGTGCCGATTTTTAGCCTGATCGCTGCGAACAACGGCAGCTAGCAATCAACTCGGAATGACCCCCATAGTCCCTGATAGCCCAAGTGACCAGTGTGTAGGGTTTTGCGCTGGCCCAGGGCGCCTCTCACAGCGCCGCACAGTCTGCCTCTGAGCCCTCCGGAGCGCAGCGTCAGTGCTGAGCTCCCACCCTGAAGCCGCCATACATGCCGGTTCCCCGCTGGTCGGGTTGCCGGAAATCTACTCACCACCGACGTCTTCTGGCTCTGTTAGGGGGTGGTGGCATGCTGCGGGAGTGAGCGGTCGCCTTGGGGGCTAACGATCATCACCCTCAGGAGTTCAGTGTTCTGTCAGCGGAGATGGTGGCCATTAACCTCAGAGGGTTGGATACTACTCCCCCCCCTATGTCCCACGAAGCAGGGAAGCTGTTGCCAGCAGCCTCCCTGTGCCTAACTCTATTAAAAATAATAAAACTAGAAAAACTCCTATGGAGCTCCCCTAGCTGTGACCGTCTCACCGGAAACATTTTCTAAACTGAGTCTGGTAGGAGGGACATAGAGGGAGGAGCCATCCCACACTATTAAACTCTTAAAGTGCCCATAGCTCCTAAGGGACCCGTCTATACCCCATGGTACTAATGTGGACCCTAGCATCCTCTAGGACGTAAGAGAAATTACATTAAAATAGACATTTGATTAGTCATATAACCCTATAGGAAGAAACATTCAACTAGTTGAATGATCACTATTTGTATAACTTTTAAAAGGAAACCTAGGCAATCTGAAGCTGCAGTGAAAATAGAAAAGCGCATCTAGGCGCAGATTTATCAAGTCTTGGAATGTGATAAATAGCACGGTGAAAAAGTACCAGCCAATCAGCTCCTAACTGTCATTTTTCAAACACAGCCTGTGACATGGAAGTTAGGAGCTGATTGGTTGGTACTTTATCACCGTGTAATTTATCACTCTCCAAGGCTTGATAAATGGGGGCCCTAGTTTAATATGCCATCCAGGGGTGTATCTAGGGGTCCAACCGCCCCTGGCAAAGTAAGGGGCCGGCTCCCTGCCCCCCCCTACACCCCCTACACACATTTGAAATAAGGTGCGAGTATTGGAAATGGGGCATGGTCTTGTGGGGGAAGGGCGTGGACACAATAGTACTTCCAAAACAAATTATGCCACACAGTACCCTAACCCTCCCACGTGGCTTGCCAGTGGAGACATTGGCACCAACTCGATCTGGATTTTGGCATTCTGCATCGCTGTCTATGTTGGGATGCCAGCATCAGCATTACGAGCAGTTTTGGGATGCTGGCGTCAGCTTTCCGACCACCGATCTATAGCACTGTGCTATATAACAATTGCTGTGTACCTGGTGAGAGTGTGCCGGCGTGTCCATCAGCACTGCACTGCACTAGTGATCAGACTCAAAATAAACTACAGTTCCCAGCAGCCCTTGCTGCCGGGAGCTCCCAGCAACAAGGGCTGCTGGGAGCTGTAGATTATTTTGAGTACTGTGTGCTGTGCTGCCGGACACCGGCGCCGCTTCAGCAGTAACAGACTCTCACCAGGTACAGTCTGATATTACTACTTTTCTACCCTTTGGCTGCGGGTGGCACCGCCATGCGGTGCCCCCTCCTTGCCTGGCGCCCCTGGCGAGTGCCATCCTGGCCAATGGGTAGATACACCCCTGATGCCATCTCCCTCTCGCTATACTTCAGCTTGTGCATGAGAGGGAGGCGGCATAGTGGAACTGAGGACCCGGTATCTTTTATATCGCAACAGCTTTTACTATACCATGCTGACTTTTCTCTAACTCCGGTAAGCAGGCTTGCAGCACTTAATATAAACATAAATAAAAACATGTGACACTAGATAAGCTTTTATATTTTCTATGCATTCTATATATTCTGTTTAGCTATTCTTGACATTTGTTTTATTTTCTGTGTTCCATCTTTCCAATTTCCATACATCTGTATTTGTCCATCTATGGGGTATATTTACTAAGGTCCCGATTTTGACCGAGATGCCGTTTTTTCTTCAAAGTGTCATCTCGGTAATTTACTAAGCAAAAATCACGGCAGTGATGAGGGCATTCGTATTTTTATTACGGCTGTGTAGTAAAAGTACGAATGAATACACCATCGGTCAAACGCGGCTGATTAGATATAGAACTCGGTCATTTACTAAGCATTCGTATTTGTATTTTCTACCGTGAAAATGGTTTTGCGGTCGTAATAATTTACTAATCGTACAAAAAGCCTAAAAAAAAGTAAACCTGCTTTTGAGAAGCGTGTTTACATGTGTTGTCAATTATACATTACTCACACCTGTAGTTTTTGACCTTTAAAAGGGGCTCAAACACATTTCTCAACACTCTCAATCTGAAATGGCTGCTACTGTGTGTAGTACTGCTGTATTGTTTGCTGGGGGATACCTGACACTGCTCCATGAGTCTACAATCAACCCAGGCCAGGAAAAACAACAGGGTCAGCAGGTTGTACATGTTCCGCGTAGGCTGGCCATGCTTTTATTATTTATTGGCCGTTTAAACTAAAACTAACTTGCTGATGCCCATGTTATACAGATGCTCAGACTAAATGTTATAACTTATTTCACTCTGTATGATCTGGTCAAACTGACCCTAGACCCTGATGAAGCATGCTCTCGCCCTGTCTCAATACTCATCTGTCCCTAGACACTAATGTGTTGGTTATTTTGTTAGCTAATTAAGTAATACACATATTTGGTTTTATATTTTTATTTTAACCAAGATACCAATTTAGGCATAACACATTTTGGAAATCATTAACTGGACTCCATATTCTGGACACTGAATATTATTTCTTACGTTTTTGGGTGCTGAGTGCAGAGGCTTGTGTTGGCTCGTGGGTGCGGCTTCGACTTGAACGTCGAACTGGTGATTGAACAGGGGTTTGGCTAGGGGTTGTTGTGCCTGAGCTTGACGTCACATGGTGTGGGCCCATCACACTGAGATTTTGGCTTAAAATGTTTAAACGTGCCGTAAGCTGGGTATAAGCGGCAGTGTTGTTGGCAATGATGCGAGACAGATTGTCATTGATTACTTGGTTATGTTGAATCATCTGTATTAGAGTTGTCTGTTGCCGCTGTTGCTCATCCATGATGCGCTGCAGGTTAGCCTGCATTTGTGTGTTGTCTGCCCTCATCTGCTCCATAGTGTTTGCTATCCGCCCCACCTGCACTATGAGTCTGGCTGAGTTGCGACTTACTTTTGGCAAATGATGGGGCAGACTAGACAGGTGTTGTGTTTGGGTGGTGAGGCACGCGGAGTGTTGTGCCTGTTGTGCTGCCCAACCTGACCAAAACTCTTGGTCCGTTTGTATTGTCCCTGGTGTTGTGCTCATTTGTTGGCTTTGGGATGCTTGAGGTGGTTGGGGAATGTCCTGAGGCATGTTTGCCTGTGTTGGGTCGATGGGCTGCAGGTGGAGTGTAAATGTCTCCTGGCCACGGTCCTGCTGGCCATCGTCGCTCATGATGGCTGGGTCTGCATGGGGTTGAACACAGGCAATATTTAGTACATATGGCGCATTGGTTTTACACTAGTTTTACGGCAACATGCATTACTTCAGAATATAAATGTTATGGCTAAATCGATTAATGCTGAAACTTAACTATGTTGGTCACCTTTTAGTTAAATGATGTTGCTCCAAACGTTAATGTTTTATTTTATTTTTATGGTGGAAAATTTAAGGATTCAGAGTCTGAAATACTGTTTACACTCCATGTACTCTTCAACATTTAAAGTAATACATTTTAATTTGGATTAGGACGGTTCCTTTCGCCCAACACACCAAAAAATTAAAATGTGTGGAACAATACAATCATACATTGGTCATGGCAGTCATTGGTCTGTCGAAAACGTATACTAATATAGTGGTCTAAAATGTACACTTTATCAATTTTTGTTATATTTTTAAGGTGCCCTATGTTTAGAAGTGGAATTTTGGACCATGTTTTTTTATAAATTTTATTATGTATTTTTTTTTTTTTTTTTGTTTGACGTTATTTTTATACAAAATGTGTGGATATGGATATCCTCAAGTTTTGCAAATAACATTCTAAAATAACGTTATAATCATCTGCTTGCAGTTGTTTATTATTTCAAATTTTAGTGGTTATTTTGAGTTTAGAATTTACAGTACTAACAGTGGTGCACATGTATAAACATGGAGAAGGCATAAGTAAGTGAGAAACCAGTGATATGTGCAAGGTGCTAAAGGCACAAGGCAAGCATCTCCAAAATGTATATTTTTTTTAAATTTTTATTTTTGTACTGCTGCCTTTATCATCTTGCACATAACAGTGTTTTTTCACTTCCTTATGCCTTCACCGGGTTATTTAATCTACTACACTGTTTACTAATTGTTTTGGATAAATAAATAAAACATTACTCACCAAACAACTGTGGGGATTGTGGCTCATCACTTTGGGGGCTGGCCAAAAGCGCAAGTGGTGGCACGGCAGACACTGCAGAGATGCGCCTTCGGGGTGGTGATGTTGGTGCAGGAGCAGGAGCCTGAACACGGGGCCTCTTGGGTGGCCTTGTAGCCACAGTAACGCTGCCCTGTGATGGGCGCCTTATTGGACGCGGAACAGACGAAGAACCTGTATGATAGTATCCTCATTAGATTTTTTAATTTTCTTTTTTTGGCAGAATATGTGGTTACAGTAAAATCTTACCAGCATTCCCACCATCATCAGCTCTAGGCAGGGTTGGCTGTGGCCTGGATGTGCTGCTTCTCTGGCGTACTGTAGAAAGAAGAAGAATGTCGATATGAACATACTCTTTGGATTTTGTTACAATAATTTTTTTTGTTAGGGTTGAAAACATATGTGGTAGCTGCTGTGACTTAAACTAAACGATGCTTAGCCTTGCATGCATGACTACATTGGCTGGGTATACTTTCAATGTCAAAACAAAAAAAACTAAAATACATACAGAAATGCTCATAATGTCCAATATTATACCACTTAAAACACATACGTCGTAGCTTTACACAGCCACAATATTACATGGTCATTTTTAAAAAATGAACACCAAGAATAATTACAGTAGCCACAAATATCTGCAATAAAATTAAACCAAAAAAACTACTAATGTATGCAAATACACATCATCAAAACCAATGACAAACCATAACACAAAATAAACAGACATCCAGGGAAAAAGGATAAGATTTGTAAAAATTGCCATAAAACACAGTCATCACACTTCAATAATATTCTCAAAATAACATTTACTTTGTAAAGCAGACTGCAGAAAATGACCAACACAAGACAAAACATTCACAATACATAATGGCTTTTTTTATAAAAAATAAGACACACAAAACACCATCCCGGCCCAACCTGTGTCTCTCCAGATGTAGTGCAACTACACATCCCAGCATGCCAACCAACACATTTGTCATTCACTAAGTACCAAACTGTGGTAAGGCATGATGGGACTTGGAGTTTGACAACAGCTGGAGAACCACAGGGTGGCCTGGCCTCCACTACATCAACAACACATTTTGTTTAAATTTTTATTTTAGAAAAATCCATATTTAAAAAAAAACACACAACTAAGGACAAAGCACAGATGTTATAAATAAAGGCAGAAATATTAAACACTCACCATCCGCCCTTGGCCGGTCCGAATCACGGACATGAATGGCAGAAACCACCTCTGGTGGAATCAGCGTACGCATCGGCTCCTCCCAATCTTTATAAGAGGCTCGGAAGGGGTGTCCACCTCCGGTTTGACGTGCAGATTTTGCCTCCTTAGCCATCTTGGCCTTCACACGGCGCTTGATGTCATAGAAGCGTTTCCGACAGGTGTCCTCGGTCCGCCTCACCACACCCTCACTGTTCACAGCAGCAACAACCTTCCCCCACAGAACAGTCTTCCTGCGGGTCGACACCTTTGCTGCATCAGCCCCAAACAACTGGCGATGATGCCTCATCAGCTCCCGCACCAGAGCCATATTTTCGGAATAACTAAACTTTACATTGCGGCCAGTCTTTGTAGTGGTGCGTGGCTGCAGAGCCACAACACCATCACTATCACTATTAGTGGAAGCCGCTGCCGCAACCTCCCCCTCCTCCTCACTAACCTCCTCCCTCTCACTCACCTCCTCCACCTCACTCACCTCCTCCCTCTCACTCACCTCCTCCACCTCACTTACCTCCTCCCTCTCACTCACCTCCACCTCACTCACCTCCTCCCTCTCACTCACCTCCTCCACCTCACTCACCTCCTCCACCACACTCACCTCTGACTGTGACATAATCAGAACAAACCACAAAAAACAGAGAAAAAAAAAACAAATAACACACTCCTCCACTACCACTACATACCACACACACACACACACACACACACACACACACACACACACACACACTCACTCACTCACTCACAAACAATGACAAAAGACGTAACTAAAATACAAAAGACAAAAAAATAGACAGACTTTTAAATAACTCCACAACAATTATGACAAGACTACTTACACACACAGTACAGCACTCAACAATCACGAAACTCCGCCTCAAAACCACAACAAACTCCACAAAACTCACCAACTCCAAATACACCTTCCTCTCTCCTCTCCACTAACTAAACCCACGAGGTTCGGCCGGTTTGGGGCGTTTTTATAGTAATGTGCACAGACACTCCTCCATCACGAATCTAACCAATTACGGACGAGTGACAAAAACGAAACTTAGGAAAAAAAGGCGCGAGTGAACGGACAAACACTGCCGTAACCGAAATGTGACGCATTCGTAAAAAAACCACAGAACACGGCCGACAAACTGCAAAATCGGCCGCATTATACCTTAAAAAACCACGAATGACATCGACATCGTAAGACACAAAAAATACAAATACGACAGCTTAGTAAATGAGGCGTAACAAATTCAAAAAGTTGCACAAATACACTTTCGATGACATTCGTGATGATTCTCACTGCAAATCGGTACTAATACGAATCTTAGTAAATATACCCCATTGTCTGTGTTGCATGTTCTTCTGTGTCAGTATTTACTCCTCTATGTCCCTATATTCTGCCCCTACATGTCCTATGCCCTGTATTGTGCTTCCCCCTAGTCTATATGTAACCCTGATTAAGGGTTTATACAACACTTATACTGAGGTAGTTCAAATATTTTAATAAAAATTAAGTATAAGCATATTGAAGTTAACTAATGTTTTTATATGCATTTTCTGAGGTAAATAATATAGTTCACACATATGTAATTGTATGTACATTGATGTAAATGTAGTGGTAAATATAATTAAAGCTTATTTTATGGTTTCACAGTTCATCTAAACGGTTAATGTCCTTGTGCTCCTAACTGTCAATCACCTAGTGGGGTGATTGCCAGTGGGCGGGGCATCACCTCAGAGTGGGTCATGTGACTACTAGAGAGGGGTGGATAGGTGCTGTCAGTGTAGCTGACAATGAGACTGCAGATCCTCTGGTGAGAGCACACACCTCATTGCTGCTCCGGCCGTCGCCCACATTAGAGCTGAGTGGTATACATTGCGGCGGCCGGAGGTGGCTTAGTGTGTGAAGCCAGAGCAGAGCTTCCTGGCAGTAAAGGTGGTGTCAACGGCATTGAGGCTCAGCACTGTTCACAGAACCCGGCATCAGTGCTAGTCAAATCAACCAGCAGTATTAGAAGGGCGCGTCTGTGACAGGGAGGCGGAGAGGGTTCCTTCCTGTACCCCGAGTTATGGCAGCTCTACCTACTACAGACACAGACTCTGACAGTCACAACACAGAAGCCGCAGAGGCTCCATTCTGTGTGGCTGTAAGTGTAAGGGAGAAGTTGGGGGAGTGTCGGCAGGAGGCGGAGACTGAGCAGCAGTGAGGCATTTGTAAGTGTAATACTATACTCACCCCAGCTACACCAAGGCAAAGTGACAGCCCCTGCACTGCAGCTAATATTGCATGCACTTGTAACTTCAAAGGAGTAAATATCTTAGACTAATACTTTGTAGCTATTATAGCAGCTAAGTGACAGTTAATCCAAGAAGATAAAGTACAGTATAGCTGCATAAAATATAATGGATCTCATCTACGGAGATTCATAAACATTGTAGAGGTAGCTACATTACTCAGCTCACATAATAAGCAGCACCATCTGTGACATTGCTACCTATTGCGCCAACTCCATAACAGTACCAGAGGGAAGAGTAGCTAACAGAACTACACACAAGTTAGAAGAAGAGTGGCAGGACCGTAGAGTGGCTGCATGTGTGACTCCATATAGTAAATGAGAGGTTCATAACTAAGTTCTAACGGAGGCAGATGAAGAGACATATGCTGCCTTTCTGGATTTTAAACAAATGTAGCTACTAATATATAAAGCAAAGTTAAAAACTGGAAAGGAAATTTTTATTTGATGGTTACAGTTGAGTTTTACGGAGGAGTGAATTAAATATAAAAGGACTGAACTCTTTCCTGAAGGGGATTAAACGCAGCTATATTGAGTAGGTGAATTGTAATTTTCTGCGTGAATCAAAAACATTTCTACATTCAACTAAAGAGTTTGTTAAACAGAGAAATATAACTTCAAACTCAG
This sequence comes from Pseudophryne corroboree, assembly GCF_028390025.1. Taxonomy (NCBI): domain Eukaryota; kingdom Metazoa; phylum Chordata; class Amphibia; order Anura; family Myobatrachidae; genus Pseudophryne; species Pseudophryne corroboree. Next base: position 662,793,064 of record NC_086449.1, on the reverse strand, counting down.
TTTAGGCTTACAAGGAGAAGCGACAACATACAGTACAGCACATATAGTGCTGACTAATCCTTCACAGTGGAACTAGTGAAATACTTTCTCACCGTTAACGAAACTTAAGATCTTCCTTAAAGGGCCCCAACGTAAGTGCACCGACGTTACTGCAGTACACAGTGAGACAAATTTGAACCCGGGTTTATAGTTATGATTTTTGTTTTGTTTTGTTATTTGTATTTAATAGGGCATATCTATGTGTTCTACAACTACATACGGTGCAACTATTAGATAAATGTTAATGTTGGCAATGTTATTATACCTATGTGCTTACATTAAAACCTATGTACTTGTCTGTTGCATAACATTCTAGTGTAATATTCTTTGTGAAAGCAGATAAAGAATACAGGTATTCTTATACAGCAACAATTTCAGGTGTAAATGTCATGTTATTGTTTAAACTAGTACAATTGTAATCTCACATGCCTATACATAGGACACAGATTGCATACCCATCAGGCTTACCCAAGCAAGCCAAATAGAATATAGCTTGGGTGGAGGCACATATGTATTAAGTACCCCTGGGTGGTGAGAGAGGGGTTACATTTGGAGGCACTGCTGAGATAGAAATTACACCCAGGCCCTGTTACACCACAGGTGTCAGCTGCCATTAGTTGTTATTGGCAAAGTCCCTCACATCTCTAAAAATAAAATACAAATATGGGAAAGAAGCAAAGGAACAGAGAGAAGGTTGGACAAAAAGCCATTGCTGTATCAGTCGGGAGAGTTGGAGCCCATAGAGAATGTAAAAGTATGGACAAACTAGAGTACCATCAGCGGCCAGACTTAAAGGAAGAGGTGACATGCAAGTTTGCTGGAACTATTGGAAATAACCTAGGTGTGAAAGATGAAAAAATATTAGATGTCCCTGTAGAGTTGGAGAAGAGAAAGAAAAAATCCAAGGACAAGAAAGTCAGACTGGATCCTAACCTGAAGGATACTGAGGGAGGTATTAGTGACAACCTTGCTCAGACTTTGGTCACTAATATGGATTATGGAATGATAGGAGATAAGAATGTTGTACCACTGAAAGACAGAGTTTCAGGGGAAGTGAAAATAGATATAGGTTTACAGAAATTAGAAACCGTGCTTAAGCAAATAGCTGAGGATTTTAAGAAACATGGACAATTCGTATTAGCTCTTCCAAAAGATCAACAGAAGGACCTGCTTTCCCTGTTTCCAACTTTCATTGAGGAACAAACAAGGAGAGAAAGTCCAGTGGATGTACAGACCGCGATAGAGGTGATAAGACATATAGCACTGGACAGGTCTAAACATATTTATCAGTTGTTGGAGGTTCTAGATGAAACCCGATGGAAGCTAAAAGAAGAACAAATGTTTAACACCAAAATTGATGAAAGGAATAAAGAGCTTGAAAGAGAACTTTGGTTTATACAGAGAGAGATGGAAACCATGGCATTTGATGAAAGACAAACCAGAGTAGATCAGGAGCAACAAAAGTTGATAATGTACCAGCAGCAGGAAGACAATATTCATTCTCTGGAATCAAAAATAACTGAGCTGTCTGAATTATTGGAAGTGGGTAAAGAAACTGAAAAGGAGGATCGTATTCGTCTGAATGAAATGAAAGAAAGACTGTCTCAGCTAGAATCTGAGAATAAAATACTCAAGGATGCCAACATCCTAAACAACTGTCCTGAAGACTGTATCTATGAAGTTTCTATGCGACCGGATACTAAGGACATAGGATTACAGACTGAGGTAGTGGATGATATATTGCTGAGACAATCTTCTATGAATAAAGTTAATAGTCAAGGGACACAGTATATGTCTCTTAAAATGACTGGCACAGTAATATGGTTCCATGTAAAGAAAGGCTATGGCTTCATTAAAAGGCATGACACCGGAGAAGACATATTTGTACATTGGACATCCATAAGGAATAATAACCCCCTAAAACTGTTGTACAGTGTAGGAGATGGAGAGAAAGTAGAATTTGAAGTGTTGGAAGGGGAAAAGGGTGTACATGCAGCAAATGTGACTGGCATAGGTGGAGTGCCAGTGAAAGGGAGTCGATTTGCTCCAAAACGAAAAGGATCATGCAGTTATTGTTACCAGTCACGAGATAAAGCAGTTGATGAAGGAAGTGCATATTCTGAACAAAGGCAAGGGAGAGATCCAGCTCCATGTCATCCTTCTGCAACCTTACATTACCAACGTTTCTCGAAATTCAAAGGTAGAGTAAATCAGTCCCAGGATCAAGAAACAGCAAATTCAGATGCTAAAGACTTGATAACTTTAGAAGCTTCGTCAGAGGAAGAACATAGTCTCAGTGACAATCGTAGTGAAGTACATGATCCCTTTACCCTAGCCAAATATCTTCAATTTTCCATCCAAAGTCCAGTACTAAATGAAGTCAATAGGTCAGGTGTAGAAGAACAAGGGAAACCAGCACGATCAGAGAACACTATCCCAGGGAGGCATGAAGGCTATGTAGTTCCATCTCTCCCTAGTTGGCCAACAGTCAAAATGATTGAGATGAGGTGGCTTGCTAATGGATGTGAATGAATACAAAATATGTTAGCATAGTGAGTAAGGTAGATGGTGCATTGGCCCCTATAGATGGAAAACGGTGACAATGCACCAGGGGGAGAAATGTAACCCTGATTAAGGGTTTATACAACACTTATACTGAGGTAGTTCAAATATTTTAATAAAAATTAAGTATAAGCATATTGAAGTTAACTAATGTTTTTATATGCATTTTCTGAGGTAAATAATATAGTTCACACATATGTAATTGTATGTACATTGATGTAAATGTAGTGGTAAATATAATTAAAGCTTATTTTATGGTTTCACAGTTCATCTAAACGGTTAATGTCCTTGTGCTCCTAACTGTCAATCACCTAGTGGGGTGATTGCCAGTGGGCGGGGCATCACCTCAGAGTGGGTCATGTGACTACTAGAGAGGGGTGGATAGGTGCTGTCAGTGTAGCTGACAATGAGACTGCAGATCCTCTGGTGAGAGCACACACCTCATTGCTGCTCCGGCCGTCGCCCACATTAGAGCTGAGTGGTATACATTGCGGCGGCCGGAGGTGGCTTAGTGTGTGAAGCCAGAGCAGAGCTTCCTGGCAGTAAAGGTGGTGTCAACGGCATTGAGGCTCAGCACTGTTTACAGAACCCGGCATCAGTGCTAGTCAAATCAACCAGCAGTATTAGAAGGGCGCGTCTGTGACAGGGAGGCGGAGAGGGTTCCTTCCTGTACCCCGAGTTATGGCAGCTCTACCTACTACAGACACAGACTCTGACAGTCACAACACAGAAGCCGCAGAGGCTCCATTCTGTGTGGCTGTAAGTGTAAGGGAGAAGTTGGGGGAGTGTCGGCAGGAGGCGGAGACTGAGCAGCAGTGAGGCATTTGTAAGTGTAATACTATACTCACCCCAGCTACACCAAGGCAAAGTGACAGCCCCTGCACTGCAGCTAATATTGCATGCACTTGTAACTTCAAAGGAGTAAATATCTTAGACTAATACTTTGTAGCTATTATAGCAGCTAAGTGACAGTTAATCCAAGAAGATAAAGTACAGTATAGCTGCATAAAATATAATGGATCTCATCTACGGAGATTCATAAACATTGTAGAGGTAGCTACATTACTCAGCTCACATAATAAGCAGCACCATCTGTGACATTGCTACCTATTGCGCCAACTCCATAACAGTACCAGAGGGAAGAGTAGCTAACAGAACTACACACAAGTTAGAAGAAGAGTGGCAGGACCGTAGAGTGGCTGCATGTGTGACTCCATATAGTAAATGAGAGGTTCATAACTAAGTTCTAACGGAGGCAGATGAAGAGACATATGCTGCCTTTCTGGATTTTAAACAAATGTAGCTACTAATATATAAAGCAAAGTTAAAAACTGGAAAGGAAATTTTTATTTGATGGTTACAGTTGAGTTTTACGGAGGAGTGAATTAAATATAAAAGGACTGAACTCTTTCCTGAAGGGGATTAAACGCAGCTATATTGAGTAGGTGAATTGTAATTTTCTGCGTGAATCAAAAACATTTCTACATTCAACTAAAGAGTTTGTTAAACAGAGAAATATAACTTCAAACTCAGTTTAGGCTTACAAGGAGAAGCGACAACATACAGTACAGCACATATAGTGCTGACTAATCCTTCACAGTGGAACTAGTGAAATACTTTCTCACCGTTAACGAAACTTAAGATCTTCCTTAAAGGGCCCCAACGTAAGTGCACCGACGTTACTGCAGTACACAGTGAGACAAATTTGAACCCGGGTTTATAGTTATGATTTTTGTTTTGTTTTGTTATTTGTATTTAATAGGGCATATCTATGTGTTCTACAACTACATACGGTGCAACTATTAGATAAATGTTAATGTTGGCAATGTTATTATACCTATGTGCTTACATTAAAACCTATGTACTTGTCTGTTGCATAACATTCTAGTGTAATATTCTTTGTGAAAGCAGATAAAGAATACAGGTATTCTTATACAGCAACAATTTCAGGTGTAAATGTCATGTTATTGTTTAAACTAGTACAATTGTAATCTCACATGCCTATACATAGGACACAGATTGCATACCCATCAGGCTTACCCAAGCAAGCCAAATAGAATATAGCTTGGGTGGAGGCACATATGTATTAAGTACCCCTGGGTGGTGAGAGAGGGGTTACATATATTTTCATTACAGTGCTGCCCCCGTCTGTTTTTTGGTTATAGTACCTCTCTCCCACCCTGTTTTATTTTGTTACAGTACTCCTTCCCACCCAGACTGTTGTTTTTTTTTGTTGTTGTTGTTTTTGTTTCTTTGTGCTATAGTGCAATTCCGGTCTATTTTTATTTTTGTTATAGACCCCTTCCTCCTGTTTTTGGTTTTAGTGTTCCCCGTCTGTTTGTTTCCTTATAGTGCCCCCCACTATACATTGCCAAATGTTCGTGATGGAATGACCTTTTCTGATTCATTTCATAGTAACAGTCACATGGAATGTACAAGCTAATCTTTAGAACAGTATTTATGGGGCTATCTTTCAGATATCAATTACACAGCATTATGTGTGCCTGCAACTATTGGGGGCACTATGTGTATCTGGTACTATACTAGGGGCATTATGTGTATCTGGCACTACTGGGGACATTATGGGTATCTGGCACTGTTGGGGGCAGTATGTGCATCTGCCACTATTAGGGGCATTATGTGTATCTGGCACTATACTGGGGACATTCTGTGTATCTGCCACTATTTGCGGCATTATGTGTATCTGACACTATACTGGTGACATTACGTGTATCTGCCACTATTGGGGGCAGTATGTGTATGACACTATACTGGGGCATTATGTATATCTGCCACTATTGGGGGCATTATGTGTATCTGGCACTATACTGGGGACATGTATATCTGCTACTATTGGGGGCATTATGTGTACCTCCCACTATACTGGGGACGTGTATTTGCTACTATACTGGGGACATTATGTGTATCTGCCACTATTGGGAGCATTATGTGTATCTGGCACTATATTGGGACGTGTGTATCTGGCACTATACTGGGGTCATTATGTGTATCTGGCACTATACGGGAGACATTATGTGTACATACCCTCCAACATTTTACACATAAAAATATGTACAAATTAGAAAAGGGGGCATGGCCATGGGTTAAGTGGGCGTTGTCACGTCCCTTTACCTATACTTTCAAGGGAAATTTGGAGAGTCAAAAATCAATACAGACCATAAAAGGTATTATACCTGCCAAAAAGGAACAGTTGAAGGGTATGTGTGTGTATGTGGCACTATACTGGGGGCATTATGTGTATCTGACACTATACTTGAACATTATGTTTACCTGACACTATACTTGGGGCATTATGTGTCTCTTTGACTATACTGAAACATTGTGTATCTGGCACTATACTGGGGGCATTATGTGTATGTGGCACTATACTGGGGGGATTATGTGTATGTGGCACTGTGTGTGTGTAGAGTAGGGTGTGATAATATATATATTAACAGTTTGATAACATAATATAAGTTGCAGTTACAGTATGAGCAGCAGCTATGTGTCCCTGGCTCTCCGTATTGGCTGATACACCGCAGGGGTCTGCTACCAGTACTATCACCAGGACCAGCTCAAGTGGGCAGTGCGAGTCGGAATACCACATGGAGGGATCCACTTTTAAGACTGCACCTCTTGTGTCTGGGCGCTGACACTGTATACTATTCCAAAGCCTGAAATTACAGAAGACAAAACTGCAATGGGTACTTAACCTCAAGCTGCTCTACATTACAGCCCGCCGGATGGCCATCGATGGTCTATGACTGATGGTAACTACTTTTACCATCAATGGGGGAGAAGCAGATGGTTTCCCACCATTGATGATAAAGAGCTATCAAATGTTTTTTTCCTTTCAGCATGTCAAGGGGCACAGAGCATAGCTCCGCCCCTGATACCCCTGAAGCCACACCCCCGTGGCCTGATTTGCCTGCGACTCACTCAATATTAAAATAAGGGTGACAATCGATGGTCAAAATCATTGATGGTCCCCTTATAGATGGTTTCCCACCATCGAGGTTATCAATCGATGGTACCATCGATGGATAACCCACCGATGGCCATCCCTACCGCTCACCTTTGATCTCTGCCAAATACCAAGGAGCACGTCTGTCTGTCATATAGCATTAAAGAGATCCCTGCGGCAGCAACCAGCCGAACTCTCTGCTCTGTCTGGAGTACCATCAAGTCCCTGATATTATCCACAGGGTGGCAGGTCAAGGTAACTTCCACGATTGCACAAGCTAGCTGCCATGGTCCACTCCTGCTGACTATCTCTAGCACATTTTTCTACCTCCTCCCCTTCAAGTTTTGTACGACGAAAACACCTATTGTCGTTATATGCATGTTTTAGTAGGTGAGGAACGTAGTTGGTTTTACAGCTGCATCCCAACTTCACTACTCATATACAGATGGAGCTGCGCTCATCTGATGCAGCTCCATCACAGGTGTGCACTCCCGGCGTGACTAGGCGATCCGTCCGCCTAGCCCAGCCGAAGTGCACAGAGACCCTCTCCCGTTCATAGAATAGGAGAGCGTCTCCGTCTGATTGTGCGCCCAGTTGGAGACGCTTGAGTCCTAGGCGCGCCTAGGTAGACGCGCCTTGGCTCCATCTGTACAGTAAACAAGTAGCGCAGATAGTCCAAGATACTTTTTTCTTTACTTTTACACAGAGAAGCACTGCACAGATAACACGGATCTATGCAGACTTCTGAAGACACACTGATCAGGGGGACATCTATTTCTAAAGTGTATTTTAGTCCCAGTTTGCACTTGGAAAGTACTTGTTTGATGTTGTATATCTAAATCTTTTTCTGTTTTCACCTGTGTTTTACTGGTCTAGCTATGCTTTTACTCCCGTATTTGACTTTAATAACTCTCCGAGATTGAAAAAAGGGCTGATCTCCCCTGAGAATAGCAACTCGGGCAAGCACAATTTTTATTACATTTTACCCATAGACTGAGTCATCACCACAGATGTACTGGATGTACAGTATCTATAGTATTGGAATAGAAGTCTCCATTACCTATCTATTTATCTATCTACAGTATCTATCTATCTATCTATCTATCTATCTATCTATCTATCTAGTCCCCCCGCATGTCAGAGAATCTGATCGTAGATGTACTAATTTTAGCACATCTACGACATACTTGCCTACCTGACCCTCCCCATGAGGGAGAAAATGCTCTGTTCCTGGACTTTCCTGGTAATGTATGATTGCCATCACCTGTGGTGAAACACCTTTCTTATCAATTAACTAGCTTACCACAGGTGATGGCAATCATACATTACCAGGAAAGTCCAGGAACAGAGCATTTTCTCCCTCATGGAGAGGGTCAGGTAGGCAAGTATGATCTACGATCAGCTCTTAATCACACCCGATATTTATATAGATGAGAGAAACATAATGCCATCTCTAGATCACAGTATAGGTCTTCTTAGAAACAGAGAAAAACAGGGAAGAAGTACTCTCTTCTTGCTTTTCTCCACTGCCCAGGCTGGCTCCATCTTGTCTGCTCCCTCAGCCTGCTCTGCTTTCCTGGCCGGCTTCCCAATCAGCATCAAGGATGTCGTAAAGTCTGATTGTGCAGAGCATTGAAACATCTTTCGTTATTGCAAAAGATGTTTAAAATCTCCTCACCAGGTTGGGGTGTGTGGGAAAAGCTGGTAGGCCAGGGCTTGTCAAATACTTGGTTTCTAAATATATATTATATACATATATTTAAAAATCTATGAGATTTCACATGTCCTTAATGGACGTGTTCCTAGCACAATACAGGTATGGTATGCCATCACACCCTGGGGTTAGCTGCAGATTCAGCACTCTCACAGATTAAAATTGCTGTCACTCACACAATGGTGGTGCTGCAAATTAATTTGTTTGCTCACAGGAATACATACTTGCAGTCTATGCAACTGAAAGTCTGAGCAGTGGCACACCCATCGCGCTGAGTGCCCACAACCACTGGGTTCCAGCATCCCTCTCACTTCCTACATCTGTCTCATTTACTATCCACATTCAGCTCCCACAAACATTCTCCTTAATAGCCAAAACCATCACACTCTGTGTAAGGGCTATGCTTCTACACACTGTTTCTTCCCCATCTGTGCCGCAAAGTCTTCATCCATTTGCAGAGCTCTGTCTTCACTGCTTTGTTTTTGCCCATACACATCACTCTGTCTTCACCCATCAGCGCAGCTCTGACTTCCACCACCTGTGCTGCTCTGTGTACCCCTATTGCTGCCCTCTTCATCGTCTTACCTCCGCACAGCTCTTTTCCCAACATAATCCATGTTGCTCATATATATATATCTATGTGTATTGTGACAAGAACACTGGAATAGTGTTTGAGGGCAGGTATGTTTGTCCCAGGTTCTTGTCTTACATGTATTAGAAAAATGAAAACTTCTAGGAGAATGTTTTGTTTTGTCAGAACCTTTTCAGTTTATTGGAAAAGCGGGATAAGGGCCTTGAAAGAGAGATAGGGCAAGTTCCAGACATTGGGCCCAGTTCGGGTCTTTGGCCTCACAGAGGGCTAATCAGGGTTTCAGCTGTGTAAGTGGGTTATAGGGCTGCTAGCCTGATTAGTGTGTGCAGACTACCTGGGAAGACTGCAGGATTTCTGTGAGAGAGATACGCTTCCTTATACAAGTGAGCTAAACAGTATTGACTGGAAGACTCTGTGTTTTTGTTTAGAGACAGTTAGGAACGTCTTGTGTTTAGTTAGTGCCGGACAGGCAAGGTATTTTCTTTTGGTGTTTGTTTTATTTTCTGTTTAATAAAACTGGTCATGGCCAGTTGCACCATAAACTGTATGATTCCTCAGCTGCTGCAAGGTGCCACTTACCCCGGGAAACGGCACCTTGTTCCCTTACAGCGTTACAACTTGGTGGAGAATGCGAGCATGTCGTTCTGCGCATAAGTGAAAGCAGCAGCTTTATGAGGCCTGCAGAAAATGGTGGTTTATGCAGATACAGCCCAGTGTGAAGTTGCTGAGACTCACCCCTGAGTGTTTGATATATGTCCTGGGTGAAAGCAGCTACAAAGCCGCCTGAAAAATCTGTCGACATGGAGGAACTGCTCAAAGCCTTGCTGCAAGTTACAGTGGCTCAGCAGGAGGCCATCAGACAGCAGCAGGTGGCAATGGAGGAAAATTGGAGGCAACAGCGTCAGGATAGAGAGGCCTTAGCAGAAGTGGTGCAGAGCCTTGCACCCCGGATTGGAGATGTGGCCGTCAGTGGTCCGACCAGCTCTAGTTCTATACGGGCCAGTCACTTCCTGCAGAAAATGACAGAGGCTGATTATGTGGAGGCCTACCTGACCACGTTTGAAAGGACTGCCGAGCGTGAGAACTGGCCGAAAGCACAGTGGGCCAGTCTGCTGGCACCTTTTCTGTCAGGTGAACCCCAAAAAGTGTACTTTGATTTAAGCCCTGCTGAGGCTCGGGACTATGATAAACTAAAGACTGAGATCCTGACCCGCCTGGGAGTCACGCTGTCAGTACGAGCACAACGGGTGCACCGTTGGGTGTACGCCATGGAGAGGCCTCCTCGCTCACAGATGCACGACCTTATTCAGGTAACAAAAAAATGGTTACAGCCAGAGACATTAACTGGTCCCCAGATGGTTGAAAGAGTCGTCATGGACTGCTATTTGAGATCTTTGCCTGTGGTCCTGTGCCAGTGGGTGAGCCATGGAAACCCAGATACAGCTGACCAATTAGTGGACATGGTAGAGAGGTACTTGGCGGCAGAGGAACTACTGATGACCACCCAGCAACCCATAGATCCTCGACAGCGCCCTTCCGTAAAGACTGGTAAGAATGTTCCGTGGGAAAATGTTGCTGGGCGGATAAGAGAACGCAAGGCTGGAGAGACTGTAAACACTGGCCCTGGAGACAGGCCAATGGGGCTAGAAAGGTCTATGCTGCCCAAACGGGTTGATAATCGTGTGGTTAAATGTTTTAGGTGTGGTATGCCAGGTCATGTTATTGCCAATTGCCCAGTCACGCAAGAACCCATGCAATGTGATGCTGCCTTTGAATGTCGCAGAATGTCTTTCTTTGCTAGGTTAGCCTGTACTGTGGTACCTTCACCTGAGCTGGAAAAACAAATGTGTGACGTGTTCTTAGAGGGTAACCGGGTAGAGGCCTTGCTAGATTCAGGAAGTTTAGTTACACTCGTGAAAGCTGGGTTAGTGAACTTCTTAAAGGTCCAGCAAATACCTATTGGGGTAACTTGCATACATAGGGATACCCAACATTATGTCACTGCTGATGTGAATATAGAAACTTGTTGTGGGTCAGCAATTGTTAAAGTAGGACTGGTCCCCACCTTGGTGCATGAGGCCATAATAGGGAGGGATTTTCCTCATTTTTGGAAACTGTGGGAATCACGTTTATCAACAGATGTGAGACGTAAAGAGCCAGTTGATAATCACGGTGATTTTATGGATGTACGTGTGTCTTCGGAACTTTCTGACCCTTTGCCTTTTGCTAGCTTGGCTGGGGAAGTGACAGATGGGGAGTCCAGTGAAGACCCTCTTGCTGGGAACAGAGACATAGCAGTTAGAACTGAAAACGTGCCTGACCTGGAGGTAAAAAAGGATCTGTTTGCATCTGAACAGTTAAAGGATCCTACCTTAATAAAGGCTAGAGAGAATGTTAAGATTGTTAATGGGGAACCTGTGGTACCAGGTGACAGGGTTACGTATCCCCACATGGCCATCTGCAATGAGCTCTTGTACCACATTGTCAAAAGGGGTGAGGATGTGGTGGAACAGCTGGTAGTTCCCCAGCCTTATCGGAGAACGGTACTAGATTTAGCTCATAGGCACGTTACAGCAGGACATTTAGGGGCAGAAAAAAACACTGAAAGAGTTTTGCAAAGGTTCTTTTGGCCAGGGGTTTATAAAGAAGTGTCTGAATATTGTTCTTCCTGTCCTGAATGCCAGTATCATGCCCCTAGACCCCATTTCAGGAGCCCACTAGTTCCCATGCCTATTATAGAGGTCCCGTTTGACAGAATAGCCATGGATCTCGTAGGGCCCTGGTTAAAGTCCTCTCGGGGCCATCAGTATAGCCTGGTAATAATGGACTATGCCACTCGATATCCTGAGGCTGTCCCTTTACGCACTATCACAACCAAGGCGATAGCTAGGGAGCTGGTGCAGGTTTTTAGTAGAGTGGGAATACCAAAAGAAATTTTGACTGACCAAGGTACTCCATTTATGTCAAGGATCATGAAAGAATTGTGCAAATTATTTAAGGTCACTCACCTCAGGACGTCCATTTACCATCCCCAAACTGATGGGTTGGTGGAAAGGTTTAATAAAACATTAAAAAGTATGTTAAAAAAGGTTGTTGATAAAGATGGGAAAAACTGGGATTGTTTGTTGCCCTACTTGTTAATGGCCGTCAGAGAATTTCCTCAGTCCTCTACGGGGTTTTCTCCATTTGATTTGTTGTATGGTAGACACCCCAGAGGGCTGTTGGACATTGCCAAAGAGACGTGGGAAGGACAGCCCACTCCTTATAGAAGCGTTGTTGAACATGTAACACAAATGCAGGATAGGATTTCAGCCGTGGTACCTATTGTCAGAGAGCACATGGAACAGGCCCAAAGTGCTCAACAGAGGGTATATAACCGGAGTGCCAATATACAGGAATTTGCTCCTGGAGTTAGAGTTCTTGTTTTGGTACCCACTGTGGTAAGCAAGTTCTTAGCTAAATGGCAGGGTCCATTTGAGATTAGGGAAAAAGTGAATGAGGTTAATTACAAAGTATACCAACCGGGAAAGAGAAAACCCGAACAAATCTACCATGTTAACTTAATCAAACCCTGGAAAGATAGGTTGTCTCTGTCAGCGGAGCCTTGCCCTTCGGTGTCTTCACCTCGGTTGCTTCCCGCAGTAAAGGTGTCAGAGACATTATCAGCTGATCAGAACAATCAGGTTAAAGAATTTCTCATCCAAAATTGGGAGATATTTTCAGAGCTGCCTGGCCGATCGACCATAATAAAACATGACATTGTCACAGAACCAGGGGTCAGGGTCCATTTAAAGCCATATAGGATTCCTGAAGCTCAGCGAGAAGCTGTTTCTAAAGAAGTTAAAACCATGTTAGAACTTGGAGTCATAGAGGAATCTAACAGTGAGTGGTCCAGTCCCATAGTTCTCATCCCGAAGCCAGATGGTAGCATACGCTTCTGTAATGACTTTCGTAAGTTAAATGAGGTGTCCAAGTTTGACGCATACCCCATGCCTGTGTGGATGAGCTTATAGAAAGGCTGGGAACAGCCAGGTTTCTCACCACGTTGGACCTGACCAAAGGTTACTGGCAAATACCTTTATCTGATAGCGCAAAAGAAAAAACAGCCTTTCTCGGTTCCAGGGGGGCTGTACCAGTATAAGATGTTACCCTTTGGGTTGCATGGGGCTCCAGCTACCTTTCAACGGGTGATGGATAAAATTTTGAGGCCCTATAGAAAATGTGCAGCTGCCTATTTGGATGATGTGGTAATTCACAGTACAGACTGGGGGTCCCATTTGGTTAAAGTACAAGCAGTACTGGACTCAATTAGAGAGGCAGGGTTAACTGCTAACCTAAAGAAGTGCTGCCTCGCAATGGAGGAGGTCAAATACTTGGGCTTCACTGTAGGCAGAGGTCTGATTAGGCCCCAATTGAATAAAATTGATGCTATTCAAAACTGGCCTCGTCCAGTGAATAAAAAACAGGTAAGGGCTTTTTTGGGAATAACTGGGTACTATAGACGGTTTTGAGAATGCTGATTTATATACAGGAATGAAAGCTATACCTTAAACACACCTTAAATACACTTAGCATGGAGCCGCTGCGGCCGCTATACTTAATACACACTCTACGTACTTTTTACGCTATTAGCGCAAAGAGTCCCGTACTGCGTACGGACTTTGCGTACAAACGCCGCGCTGATGGTACAAAGTACACACAGCGTGTACACACCCAATGAATACACTTTAAACCTTATGCAGCAATGCAGTGCGATGCTATTACACTTTAAACCTTAGCAGGGAAAGAAAGACACAACACCAGTCTGTAGTTAAACCACTGGGTTCCAACACCACAGCTTATTATTGCTGAAAGGGGGTTACAATATAAACAATACAACAGAATAATGGCTACATTCAATGGTGCATACGTGATTGGATTCGCCGCGCTACCCGGTCCGGTCCTCGGTCATCTAATAGATAACTTTGTGAGTTTTGTGTCTGACCAGGCCTGCTGCAGGCTCTCTTTATACAATTCATCCAAAACATAACACAATGGATACTGTAATCTCTTTGTCCATTGGACACAGGGATGGCCATTTACAGTACAGGAGAGGTCATAGGTCGGTTTGAATAGGTAGGCGATGTCTGTTCCAACTGCTCTTGTGGGTGGTCTCCTCTGGATTCCCGCCGCATACATAATGTACAGTAAATACAGTTTATATCTATATTCTGCTCCTGCACATAACTATCGGCAGGAACATGCGATCTTTCTCAAACCAACACCGGAATGTTACCCTTAAAATACCCTTCAGCTGGATACCAGACACCACCGTATAACCTTGTTCTGTCCTCTCCTATCCTGTAAAGGTGAATCCCTTTGTTCTGTTATCATTTAAACTGCTGTTACTTTCTGATGTGGTGCAGGGAGGCTATGTGTAAAATGTGCACTATTTGGATCAAATATGTAATGTGTTTTGATAGCCTTCCATGCGTTCACAAACTCTACCGTAAATACTCATACCACGCGCTAATACGCAGGACCGCGGGAGCGACCATACGCAAATTGCGGATATGCGCACACACGGCAGAACAAGTACACGCGCGGAGGCCATCTGTGTGCAGTTTGTACGTGATGTGTGTACTGTAATATTTTTCGACTTTGACAGTCACCAATAACTGCCACTATCTAATCAATAAACAGAAAAATATCTATACAATATCTACAGAAGTTTTGGATGGTCGGGGGAGAGTTGTAGGTGGGAAATGTATGACCTAGTGGGATAGTAGAAAGCATGTATGTATGAATCTATGTCTGAGGGGCATGTATCATCGTGCCGTATATGTTTTAAATAAGCTTCGAGGTATTGCGAAGTATACATTAAATCCTTCTCATCCCGTATTAAGAGTCTGTAAATGGGCTCTTTTTTTTTTTTTTGGCTTCTTGTTAAAACAAATGGGGTGCACATTTAATTGATGATACATGGAGGGGGAAACATGTGAGTGCTAGTATATGTGGATATCACCTGTCGACTATGTGTGCTATTAACTGGAGGTTGCAGAGATGAAGATAAGACACATATCTAAAATACATTAACATAAACATTTTGGGTAGGGCTGATGTCTTTTCCGGATGGATGTATCTGGGCATAGGGGGAGACAAAAGAAAAACGGGTGAAAGAAACAGGCCATGAAATTCATTTGCAATCCTTATCATAACACTGTCTCTATGGATGGGTCATAAATTAAATCTGCTGCTATAACAGCGCCCTCGCTCCTTAGACTCATCAACTTTGTGCCGTGCTTGCGCCGCGTCAGAATTCGAACACACCTAAATATCGAACCAATAATTATGACGACTCCCAGGATACAAAGGAGAAACTTCCCTACACTCATAATAACATTTTGAGCCCACTCTCCTAAACCTGAGAACCAATTTCGTGGGTTCAACCATGAGACCCAGCTGGTCAGTTCATTACTCACAGTCGCTAAGGTAAGGTTGTGCTTCCTCCTGAACTCCCACTTCAACTGCAAGATATCGTCCATCTTTTGATCGATGATCTCCGTGGGGTCGTCAGTACTGTTCGTAATATACGTACAGCACTTCACACCATATTGAGTTGCCAGAGTAACACAGTACCCACCTGTCACGGCTGTGATATAATTAAGGACCATCCTGTGCTGAATCAGTTCCTGCTTGTAACTCCCTTCCCGTATACCTGAAGGTGTCGTCATACATCTCAGTGATATTATCTATCAAGTTCGCTACCGCATGGATATACCTATAATTTATAATTCCTCTGGCAGTACGGGTGATGTCTAGTGCGAGAAGGAATTGAATCCCGGTGGATTCGTGGATCAAATCAGAGGCTACGTGCTCTGTCCTATCTATGTGGTGTCTCTTGATGATGTGTTCATAGTGAGTATGAGTATAAGGAGCCTGAGCACTGCGGTGAACGTCTTTCATCTCATCATGGGTTATGGTCATGACCTCTGGCAGTACTCTCCCAATATAACACAATCCCTCTGAGCTCGGGGCAAGCCACTTGTACGCCTTCCTCCCACATATGAAATAGGCATCATCTGGGAGAACATAGGGGGCAAAATATAACATCACCATATTACAAACTTTCCAAGTGAAGAAACCAATCCCTAGTTCTCCCATCTGCTCAGTACAAGTATCGGGCTGGATGATATGAGCACAATACCCTGGCAATACTTTTCCAACCCACATGGTCTTGCTTCCACGAGTATACCTATACCGAAAATACCTCCCACTGTTGGCTATTTGGCGTACAAGTTCAGAGTCTATGGGTATCCTATCAGCTCTGTGTAAAAAGGTCATTGTCTGGTTATTCCATGTCACTTCCCAATTTCCCAGTTTTTGGTAATTGGAAATATTAAAACACAATAAGGACTTGTCTACATGATACTGGTGGAGCTTCAAACTAGGGGGCCTAGAAATATTGAATTTCTTATCCACCGGCCTCCCACCCCGTAATTCGAGTACCTCATCTATTGCTAAAGGGTACGGTACTAATCCTGACTTGCTCTGACCTTGAGGTACCTGTGAGCACACCCAGCATTCTGTCTGGTTTAAGACCTTACCCACTAGTGAGTGGTAATCACTCAACGGATGACGGTCCATGTCGATATTAAGGTTGGACTGACATCTCTGGATGCACCCATCCTCAACTATATTCTCACAATTCCTACAAATACAATATTCATCAGACAATAACCCCTCACAGTGCCTCCGAGCTCCCTGACTACCAGAGCGCTTACTGATGCCAGCTTTTACTAAAGTGATGCGCTGATCCTGAGATCCTACAAATCCATACTTGCCATCAGAACCCATTCCAGATCCCTGCTCGGCCTCTCTGGGACCCTCACCATAACAAACTGTCCTTATCAAAACCAGAATTACTAACAGAACCCGAAACGCAGTCTCTTGTGAACGATCCATTTCGTTAGGGGAAAGGAGGAAAATAAGGAGAAAAGAAAGGAAAATGCAGGGGGAGGTGAAAAAAGAAAGTGATACGACAACCATTCTATATTTTGTTACTCTCTGTGCTCAGATGCCCTTCAACAGTCCTGCCTCTCAACTTACCCGGAATAGACACTCCAGTGATACGAGATTCTCTACACTCTGCTCTTTGTCACGAGTTCTCTCCGGGTCAGCGACCTTCTTGCAGTGGGACGAATGGATCCAAGTCTCTCTTTCGGCGACCTTCAATGCTGTTGTGCTGGTTAACAAGACTTGATATGGTCCTTCCCACCTGTCTATGAGGCAACCTGAGCGTGAGAAATTTCGAATCATCATATAATACCCAGGTTCAATGTCATGACAATTACTGTTCGGTAGGTCAGGAATCACCAGCTTTAAATTTCTTTGTTGATTTCTCAGCTGCTGGCTCATCCCAACCAAATATTTCACAGTCACTTCATTATTACATTTCAAATCATCCTGGGGGTCTATCATTACATGAGGTTGTCGACCAAAAAGAATTTCAAAGGGTGATAGGTTAAGGGGAGACCTGGGAGTGGTTCTGATGCTGTACAATACTAGTGGCAAATCTTCTGGCCACGACAATCCAGTTTCAGCCATTAATTTGCTCAGCTTGTTCTTAATAGTGCTATTCACTCTCTCCACCTTTGCACTCGCCTGTGGACGGTACGGAGTATGCAGCTTGCTATTAATTCCCATCAGCTTGCACATGACCTGAAAGACTTCACCTGTAAAATGGGTACCCCTATCACTTTCAATTATTCTAGGGATACCATATCTACACACAAATTCCTGCACAATTTTCTTTGCAGTGAACGTAGCAGTATTTGTGGCAGCAGGGAACGCTTCTACCCAGTTGGAAAATACATCAATACAAACTAACACATTTTAAATTCCTACAGGGTGGTAACTATGAAATCGATTTGTATTACCTGAAAAGGTTCGTCTGTTGGAGGGATATGGAATGGCTCTATTGGTATTGACTTTCCAATATTCTTCCTCAAGCAAGTAAAACATGTCATTGCTCTCTTACCTGCATGAGAAGAGAATCCTGGCGCACACCAGTAGGCTCTCACCAGCTTACACATACGCTCTTTACCCAGATGAGTCAGACCGTGTGCCACCTCAGCTAAGCTTGGAAGATATGCTCTGGGGGCTACTGGCTTACCGTGTCCACCTGTCCAAAGTCCTGAGGACTCCTGGTCATACCCTTTTGACCTCCAGACTGCCTTTTCCTGTAAAGAACACAAATCTTGCATTTCAGTTAATTGTTGTGTGTTGATCGTGTTAAATGTCATCAGTGGTGTGATGTTCGTTTGTATGGGGGTGCTGGCTGCTGATTTAGCAGCTTTGTCTGCCCGGCTGTTACCAAGTGAAATTGGGTCTTGGTTGTAAGTATGTGCTTTGCACTTGATAACAGCCTCTCTGTCTGGTTCCTGTATCGCTGTTAGAAGCCTTTTTATGTGGGACGCATGCGCTACAGGTGTGCCAGCTGCCGTCATGAAATTTCTGAGGCGCCATAGGGCCCCGAAATCATGCACCACTCCAAAGGCATACCTAGAATCTGTGTATATATTAGCTGACTTACCCTTGGCCAATTCCCACGCTCTGGTTAGGGCGACCAACTCAGCAACTTGTGCTGAGTGCAGTGGGCCCAGGGGTTCAGCTTCTAGTCTCCCGAGTCCGTCTGTCTGTGGCAACTGCCGTCAGTGTAGAAGGTAAAGTCTACTCCTTCCAGTGGGTTGCGTTGATGTCAGGCCTCGCAGTGAAAGTCTGATTCAGGTATTCCATACAATCATGCTTATCAGTGTCTGCACTAAATCCTCCTTCACCATCATTCTCATCCTACACCCTTTGTGCCTGTCCAGGCACACTTGGCAAGTAAGTTGCAGGATTTAGTGAGCTGCATCTCTTAATGGTGATGTTTACAGGGGCCATCAGTGATAAGTCCCACTTTGTAAACTGAGCAGATGAGACATGTCTGGTTTGGGCGGAGTTCAGTAAGGCTGATACTGCATGAGGTGTATGGATGGTCAGGTTGTGTCCTAACACTTCGTCCTCGCTTTTACTTACTAGCAAAGCTATCGCTGCAACACTTCGCAAGCATGTGGGGAGAGACCGTGCTACGGTGTCCAACTGTGCACTGTAGTAAGCTACCTGCCTGCTGGCATCACCATATCTCTGGGTTAAAACTCCTGCCGCGCACCCTGCACTTTCTGTAGCGTATAATTCAAAGGGCTTCTCATAATCTGGCATACCTAATGCAGGTGCCTGTGATAGGCACTGTTTGAGTCTCTCAAATGCCAGTTCGGACTCATCTGTGTGTGAGACCCGTTCTGGTTTGTTCGAAGAGACCATTTCTTGCAAAGGTAAAGCCAGTATAGAGAACCCTGGAATCCAGTTTCGACAGTAGCCACACATTCCAAGGAAAGTGCGGATCTGTTGCTGCGTTTGTGGCAGAGTCATGTCGCGAATCGCCTGTATTCTATTAGCGGTGAGATGTCTAAGTCCTTGAGTCAAGCAATGTCCCAAATTTTTTTTTTTTTTAAATCTGTTTATTAAGGTTTTCACATAATATGAGATGCAAAATAGAAACAATGAATAAGCATACAATGGAGATTATGAAAAAAAATAGTACTAACATATACTTCAAGTTATATTAAAAGGAGAGCAGCTCTAATCCACAGAATCTAGACATGTGATCAAGAAACTATAATCTGTATTTTGTCTCAAGATTGTTGAACCAACTTTAACCTGAGAATATGAATTTTTCGGCGTTACCGCAGAATACACCAAAACTGTGGAGTCAAAACAGCAGAAATCTCCATCCATGCTATATTAACAGGATAATAAAGAGAGGTGTATATACCTCTATAACCAAACTACCGTTAGTAAGTAACAATAATCGAGATGATAAAAATCAATTTTTGGTATACGGTATCCTGACAGGTAATACCAAACGGAGGAAAGAGAAAAAGAAGAGAATTAGAAATTAGGTGCAAAGAGAGAAGGGGGGGAGGGGGGAGGGGAAAAACATAAGGGTGAATGGTTGGGGAATATGGGGATGTCCTATCAATAAATACGTAGAGAGAAGTATCGTAATTGATGCAGTGGTATAATTATAGGCAGCAGGGGGATCTCGTCCCTTGGGTACCAATATGTATTAGTGTGGAGTGTCACGACAGGGTATCTTCCAGTAATTTCCTATGCAAGAACCATTCTGTGTGTTCGAAAACCTTAAATATTTGAGTCTGTGTGGTCTGATCCCGTGAATCGCTATGTAGGCCCCATTTTTTATAGAAGGATTTAATCCCGGATTCAATATTAATTTGGGCCGATTTCCTGTCATAGTATAATATCTGCAGAAGTTTGCTGTGTACCTCCGTCAGAGTCGGGGATGAGGACAAGAGCCAGTGGGACAGGATAATTTTTTTAGATACATTTACTAGGATAGTTAGGAACGGCTGTATCTTCCGTCTCCCTGGTCCCAAGTCCCATTCTGAGAAATTGGCACACAGGCAGGATAGTGGAGTCGCTTTCACATGAATGTGCAATAGCTGGTTAATAAAGGCCATTACTTTATGCCAGAAACGGCGGATCAAACCACACTCCCAAAACATGTGAGAAAATGAAGCTGCACTGACATGGCATTTGGGGCATTCCCCAGATTCCGTAGGGTTAAATTGTGCGTGTTGTATGGGGGAGGTGTATGCTCTCTGTAGGGTGCGAAGATGGACCTCCTGTAAATACGGAGAGGCTAAAGCTTTCAGGGAGGAGACATAGTGATCACTGAGCTGATGATGGGAAGTTAGGCTAGGCATGTCTTTACGCCATTGATCCAGCAATTTATTCCATCTGTGTTCTGTTGATCTAGAGGTCAGAATGTTATATATCTGTCTGATGCGTGTGGGCCCAGCTCTGTGGGCAGCGAGTGAGAGCAGAGAGAGAGGGGTTATCCTGAGGGTTGTCATGTTTGTGAGTTGTGGGGATTAAATAATGTCTGGTTTGGAGGTACATGTAAAAATGGGAGTGGGGTAGGTTGAACTTCTCTCGTAGGGAGGAGATAGACAACAAAGAGCCTCCTGGGTCAAATACCTTGGAAGAATTGGAGAGACCCTTCTCTTTCCAGAGTCGATAATTAGGGTTGATGAGAGATGGAGGAAAGGCAGGATTGCCCCATAGTGGAATGCATGATGATACTTCTGGATTACTCCTAAATTTTTTGTGCAGAGAGCGCCAGTTATAATAGAGATCATGGAAAAGGGGATTATTGCGAACCGAGGTCGGAATCAGGGAGGGCTTTCAGAGTAGCAAAGCTCCCGGGGAATAGGGGACAAATAAAGCCTCGTCTAAAGCAGAATCAGTGAAGAGTTCCCTGTCGAACAGCCAGTCAGCAGCACAGCGAAATAAGGATGCCATCGAGTAAGACGCATAATCAGGGACCCCAAAGCCACCCGCCAATTTAGGGGCCATCAATTTGTCTAAAGCAATGAATGCTTTCTTCCCCTTCCACAGGAATTTTGACATTATTTTCCATAGGTATTGGATGTCTCGATTATTAAGTCGGACTGGGAGCATTTGCATAAGGTAAAATAGTTTGGGAAAGACTATACTTTGTAAAACAGCTATCCTCCCCAATAGCGATAAGGGAAGCAATTTCCAACTATCCAAAAGTGTTGTCACCCGTGCTAGACTAGGAGAATAGTTCTCCTCATATAATCTGGATAAATTCGCCGGTATTTGGATCCCTAAGTAGGTAATTTTTGTGGGAGCAATTTTAAAAGAGAGGGATAAAAGGAAGTTAGACATGATGTTTGTGGAGGGGCCTAAGAGTAAAACTTCTGACTTGGCTACATTAATCCTATATCCCGCCCTATTCCCAAATGCTTGAATCAGACCCAGAATCTCCGGGATGGAGTTCACCGGGTCTGAGACAAATAAGAGCATGTCATCAGCAAAAAGGGCAAGGCGGAGATCAACTTCTCCTATTTTGATCCCTTTAAACACTACAGATTGTCGTAAGGCTATCGCTAGGGGTTCTAGTGCTATGGCAAAAAGTAAGGGTGACAGGGGGCATCCCTGTCTGGTACCCCTGTGAATCTCAAAAGCTGGGGATAGAACCCCATTACATGAAACCTGTGTCAGAGGAGTAGTGTAAAGGAGTTTCAGGAGTTTTACAAAAGGGGCAGGAAAGACAAAAAGTAAAAGAGAAGAGAAGAGGTGGTCCCAGTCGACCATGTCAAACGCTTTTTCCGCATCGAGAGAGAGGATAACTGGGTGAGTGGAAAGAGAAGAAGAGGAGGAGGAAGCATGGATAGCCGACAGTACCCGCCGTACGTTAACCTCTGAGTGTCTTCCCCAGATGAATCCCGTTTGGTCTTTATGTATGATATGGGCAAGTAAATGCTTAATACGATCTGCTAATATTTTAGTGAGTAACTTGTAATCGAGATTCAGTAAAGAGATCGGGTGATAAGATCCCGGCTGAGAGAGGTCCTTTCCAGGTTTAGGGAGACCCCCATGCAAAAATTAACCAGGCGCTAATATACCACAACCCAACTAAAATGGTTGTGTTAATACAATGTTTAGTATCAATATTTAAACCAATACAATATATGTTCAAGCTGCAAGAAAAAATTGACTTGGGGTA
Source organism: Pseudophryne corroboree (assembly GCF_028390025.1). NCBI lineage: Eukaryota > Metazoa > Chordata > Amphibia > Anura > Myobatrachidae > Pseudophryne > Pseudophryne corroboree. Next base: position 662,770,557 of record NC_086449.1, on the reverse strand, counting down.
AATCAAGTCAAACAGAAAGAAACCGGCACTTTAAAGTCCCTGGTAACTTGGAAACAACAAACACATAGATTCCTGCGCTAATTAACTCTACAAAATGATATGGCTCAGAGTTTGCTTGACTCAATAAAAACAAAACAAAAAGGATAATTAAATATACTTTATATGATTCTTTTTTATTTTTATCACACATACATACATGTATGTTTAAAAATTAATTTAAGAATAAATTGATTAGACCGGTCTAAATAAAACATAAATCAAAAAAGCAAAAATCAGAACATAGTAATAAGCTAATAATAAGCTAAAGGAGGTGGAACATAAGTAAACTCCTGTGCACAGAAAAATCAATAAAAATACTAAAAATAAGTCCTTTGTATAGGATCGTGCAAATAGTTTGACCAGCTATAAATTGCAACAGTGTCTCGTTATGTTTTGTAGTGTTAGACACTCTTCATCAAATTGCCACTCAGCCAAAAAGTGCAACAGGTAAGTGTGACAAACGCTCCACAACGGAACTTTACATATGGTTCGCACCTGAAGCTGACATGCGGAACAGGAAAATAATGTGAGACGGTCTCGGGCTGCGGGAAGGCGCTTCGCTGGCGCCTGGTATGTTATTGTTAATTACCCCGACTTCCAGGCTCTGTGAGTCCGCGTCTTCGGGTGCCGTATGCAGACACCTGCGTCCCGTTAATAGGCACACCTTCACCGTTGATTCTCCTGATAATGCCTCTGGAGCCCGGCTTCCAGGCTCTGTGAGTCTCCGGGTGCCGTATGCAGACACCTGCGTTTTAGTGTTACTCACACGTTCACCATCAATTCTCCAGATAATGTCACTGGAAAAGATATGCTGTAAAAGTGCAATATAGCTGGTGCACAAAGGTCCAAATAGGCTGCTCCTCTGACGCGTTTCGCTCCTCTTATGGGGGCTTCCTCCTATGAGGAAGCCCCCATAAGAGGAGCGAAACGCGTCAGAGGAGCAGCCTATTTGGACCTTTGTGCACCAGCTATATTGCACTTTTACAGCATATCTTTTCCAGTGACATTATCTGGAGAATTGATGGTGAACGTGTGAGTAACACTAAAACGCAGGTGTCTGCATACGGCACCCGGAGACTCACAGAGCCTGGAAGCCGGGCTCCAGAGGCATTATCAGGAGAATCAACGGTGAAGGTGTGCCTATTAACGGGACGCAGGTGTCTGCATACGGCACCCGAAGACGCGGACTCACAGAGCCTGGAAGTCGGGGTAATTAACAATAACATACCAGGCGCCAGCGAAGCGCCTTCCCGCAGCCCGAGACCGTCTCACATTATTTTCCTGTTCCGCATGTCAGCTTCAGGTGCGAACCATATGTAAAGTTCCGTTGTGGAGCGTTTGTCACACTTACCTGTTGCACTTTTTGGCTGAGTGGCAATTTGATGAAGAGTGTCTAACACTACAAAACATAACGAGACACTGTTGCAATTTATAGCTGGTCAAACTATTTGCACGATCCTATACAAAGGACTTATTTTTAGTATTTTTATTGATTTTTCTGTGCACAGGAGTTTACTTATGTTCCACCTCCTTTAGCTTATTATTAGCTTATTACTATGTTCTGATTTTTGCTTTTTTGATTTATGTTTTATTTAGACCGGTCTAATCAATTTATTCTTAAATTAATTTTTAAACATACATGTATGTATGTGTGATAAAAATAAAAAAGAATCATATAAAGTATATTTAATTATCCTTTTTGTTTTGTTTTTATTGAGTCAAGCAAACTCTGAGCCATATCATTTTGTAGAGTTAATTAGCGCAGGAATCTATGTGTTTGTTGTTCAGGTTTAGGGAGAACCTTGAGAATGGCAGTGTTAAAGTGTCTGGGGAGAGTGTCAGAGGACAAAATCGCATTCAGAACCGACACCAAAGTTCTACCAAGGCGTGGCAGAAGAACCTTATAAAAATCAGCACTAAAGCCGTCAGGACCCGGTGCCTTGTCCCTGCCAAATTGGCCAATGACACTCTTGACCTCCTCAAGCGTAATGGGATCTAGCAATGATTGGACCATAGTGGGAAGTAGTTGTGGAACAGGAAGGGTATCCCAGAAGGCGGAGGGCCATGGAGAGGCAGTAGGAGGAGTCGTAGACAAAGGAGGCTGAGTAGAGGAGTATAGGCCTTCGTAAAAGGATCTCATAACATCAGAGATCTCTTGGTTAGTAGTGGTCAGCATGCCAGTGGGTGTACAGAGCGGGTGTGTGACCATAGGGGGACGGGAGCCATTTAGTAATGTCGTCAATAATTTACCAGTTCTATTGCCAAATTTATAGTATCTATAATTTACCGAAAAGGAGAATCTGCTGCCCATGGAAGACATAAATTCATCAAAGTGAGTTTTGGCATTAAGATAAAGGAGGCAGTTTTGCGAGGTGGGGGAGGATTTGTAATGCTGGTAGGCTGTCGACAGGGGCCTCGGAAATTCCAAATATTGAGTGGCATATTTTTTATTATTAGCTGAAACATAGGATATGATATCACCCCGGAGGACTGATTTCGCAGTCATCCAGAATAATATAGGGTCCTCATCTAGATGGGATGCATTATTAGACTGGAAAGATTCCCAGGAAGATTCCAATTTCTGTTGAAACTTTAGGGAGTTTGCGAGATATGACGGGAATCGCCAGAGTTTAGGAGAGGGGGAGGAGACATCTGGAAAGTGAAGGGTCGCAGTAACCAGGGCATGATCCGAGAGGGCTATGGCCTCAATTTGGGAATCAGACACATGAGGAAGCAGGGAATGTGATAATAGAATATAGTCTATCCTAGATAGTGTGTGATGGGCAGCGGAGAGGCATGTGTATTCTTTTTCCGTGGGATGTAAAGCTCTCCAGATATCTACTGCTTGCAGTCTTTCTGCTAAAAAGGGAACTCCAAGTTTGGGTAATGAAAGATGTCTCGCTGGTAAATGGGATCTATCTAGGTAGGAGGAGGAGATGAGGTTAAAATCACCACAGAGGAGCAGGGGCTCTGTAAGGAAGGGGGACGATTTGGCTAGTAGAGTCTGAAAAAACTTCTTGTTATATACATTAGGAGCATAGACATTGCATATGGAGTACATTTTACCATTAATCTTTGCAGATAGTAAGACATAACGACCATCTGGGTCAGCTACAGTGGAAACCACCTCCGCGGGGATATGGCTTTTTACCAATACAACAACACCCCTGGCCTTAGAATTATATGAGCTAGAACCCAGTACCCGCCAGTTTAAGGTGTTCAGCTTCACCGTCTCTTCTGGCGTGAGGTGTGTTTCCTGAAGGAATGCCAGGTCTATCCGCTGTTTGTTAAGATAAAGGAGTATTTTCCGTCTCTTCGCTGGGGAGTTAAATCCCCCCACATTCCAAGTTCCCACTACTAAGTCAGGCATAATGCAGTGGAAAAGATAAAACGTATGCACCAACCACTGCCAGCTTTAGACGGATAAAGACAGTTACATCCCGGGAGGGGGGCAGGAGAGAGGGAGGAGGAAAGAGACAATACAAGGAGGAGAGAAGAATTAGAAAGGAGAAAAGTAAACCACAGGTCGTACAATATGAAAAACATCACAGTACTAATGATCATTATCGCAATGACCAGCGACCTCCGGCTAACGGTCATGCACGAGGACCAATAACAGCGTTCTCGCGCACGGGCGTTAGAGGACAGGAATGTAATAGTAAGGGAGGAGTCCCTCCCCACCGTCATCATATAAGTATCCATACCCGCCCGAAGAGATCCCCCATATATAGACAAAACAGTGAGGGGTAATACGTCACGAATGACAATCAAGGAGCGGTGGTTACCGAAGTGCAGTTTCAGTAATCATATCAGTATAAAAAAAAAATATGACTAACTAAATTGAAAATCAACATGAGTAAATTAATCCCACATCTAAGTGAGCTGAGTTATATATAGCATTAGATGCAATTGAGTGAAAAGAATACAGTGAAGAAAGTGGGTGCGTATAATCTGAGGACATGTATAATCATAATACAGCAGTCATTGAACGGCATGTAGACAGCAATAAGAGGATACTGCCAGTAAGGGGGTGCATGAAAGCATCCGAGTGGGGTCGAGGAATCACAACGTAGCTGTCGCTGAAGGACGATCTGTGATGTCCACGCTATCTTCTCTTGCAACATTGCGCAGGTATGCTGCTGCGTCAGCGGGTGACAAAAAGTCCTTGTGGGAGGTACCCTCATAAATGCGCAAGCGAACGGGATAAAGCAGGCCAAACTTGCGGCCCTCTGACACGAGTTGAGTGCAAATAGGGGAGAAAGCCTTACAGGCCCGAGTCAGTTCCACTGAATAATCCAGAAATATGTAGAGCTTATTACCCTCCCATTGTAAATCTTTCACTTTACGGGAAGCAGACCAAAATGTAATTTTATGAAGGTAGTTCAGACATCGGAACAGAGTCACACGTGGGCGCGGTCTGTTGGGGGTGGGAACTGGGCCCACTCGGTGCACCCTCTCAATCACGAGATCACTACAGTCCCATTCAATGCCCAAAAGCGAAGGAAGGGTGATACGTACAAAGTGTGCCAGTGCTGTGCCTTTAATAGATTCTGGCAGTCCCACTAATCTTATATTATTTCTTCTCGAACGATTCTCAATATCATCTAATTTATTCCATATTTGATAATTTTCTGTAGTGAGGGATTTTACTGAATGATGCAGCCCTTCTATGTCATGGGTAGCTGCTTGAAGCTGTGTTTCAGTGTGAGTGACCCTCTGTGTCAGTTGCTTAGATATATCACAGACTGCTTGGGACAAGAGGGGTGCCATTGTAGCAGTGATAGCAGCCAGTACATCCCCATATGTGACAGGGGCTGCAGGGTCACGGCATACCTGGGAGCCTGTGTTGTCTATGCCCTCCGCTGCAGCCTTCTTAGAAGCCGGGGAGACCACCTCTGGTCCGGCACCATGACACTGGCCGCGCGGCGCTTCTCCTGTCTGGTTGGTGCGCCAGCGGGAGCTTGGGGAGCCGCAGCTACGGCTGTCACAAAACGGTCCATCGTGACCGCGGGTACCGGCAGGGGTAGTCCGGGCGGTGTAGAGGCTATGATAGCCTTGTACAGATATTTTAAAGCAGGCGGCGGGGACGGAGCTCCTGCAGTGAGCTTCCTACGCCATGCGTCCTGTAACCGGAAGTCCGTGTCCCAAATATTTTACCCTGGTCTGGCACAACTGCAACTTATCCTTTGAAACCTTGTGTCCCGTTTGGGAAAGATGAAACAGAAGCTGTTTAGTGTCTTTCAAGGACGATTCGAGTGAGTCAGAACACAACAATAAGTCATCGACATACTGTATTAGCACTGATCCACTCTCAGGTTGAAAGGATTGTAAACAGTCATGCAAGGCCTGGGAGAAAATACTCAGGCTGTCAATGAAACCTTGGGGGAGACGAGTGCAGGTGTACTGTACTCCCCTGTATGTAAAAGCAAAAAGATATTGGCTGTCAGGGTGCAGAGGGACAGAAAAGAAGGCAGAACAGAGGTCGATGAAAGTGAAGAAATTTGCAGTAGAGGGAATTTGCATGAGGATGACAGCTGGATTGGGCACTACGGGGAATTGGCTCTCAACTATCTTGTTTATCCCCCTTAGATCCTGCACTAGCCTGTAACCCCTCCCCCCACTCTTTTTCACAGGGAAGATGGGACTATTGGCAGTGCTGGACATCCTGACTAGGATGCCCTGTTGTAGCAACCGCTCTATGACGGGGTACACTCCTAATTCTACCTCTGGCTTCAGAGGATACTGAAGGATTTTTGGAGCTATCCTACCATCTTTTACTTGCACTACTACTGAAGCTACATTCGCCATCAATCCAGTGTCTTGTCCATCTTTGGTCCAAAGGGAACCCGGTATTTGTGAGATCATTTCCTCTACCTTTGATGGACACTTGTCTATAACAGTAGAATGCGACATTAGCCTTTGAGGGGTGTCTAATATATCTTGTACTTCTTGAGTGTGGTTCCCAGGTATATCCAAGAAGACACCCTCAGGAGTACAGTATATGACACACCGCATTTTACACAATAAATCTCTCCCGAGTAGATTAGTCGGAGCCGATGCATCCAGCAGGAAAGAATGTTTGGTTTGCAAGGGCCCTATCGTAATCTCTGCAGGTCTACTCAAAGGGTATTGTTGCACAGTTCCTGTTACTCCCATTGCCGAAATTGTTTTACCCGTGGTTTTTATGCCTACTGTCGAATTTAACACTGACCTGGCCGCCCCTGTATCTACAAGAAAAGGTAATGGTACACCAGCTACATCAACCGTGACCTCAGGTTCACTACCAAAGCTAGCAATCAACTTCACTGGCTGCAGACTACAGGTTTGGCCCAACCCCTATTGTGTGGTGAGACCCTCCCGCAGCGCATTGACAGCTACAATATGTGAGGGGGGTAGCTGAGAATTTTCGGAGGCCTGCCAGTCTCTCCTTGGTGGGTACCTCCTTGTTTCCCCTGTATGTGGCTCATAATTTCTCCTAGGTGGTCCCTGATCCCAATTATGTGCATTGTAGTGTGGTTCATATCCTGGTCTAGGGGGTCAGTATACATTATGTGTACCTTGTGACAAGTATAGCATGTTACTACACATGGCTTACCATCAGGGGTCTGGGGTTTCGGCTGATATGGCTTTATTGTAATTGCGTCTATACTTACTGTCATCAGCCTTCCCCCTGTAACTCCCTGTGCTTAATGATGTTCCTATCATGCTCGACAGTGGACTCTCTCAATGCAGCCACCGAGATACCTCTCCAGTTTGGTAGAGAGTTCTGTACCCTTGTTCTTAATGCCTCCTTTAACCCGTCCATTAATACAGTAACAGCTACCTCCCTGTGATGCACATTATCTTTTATGTCCTCGAACCCAGTGTATCTAGACATTTCCTGCAGTGCTCGATGGAAATATTCGGATGCCGTTTCACCTTCCTTTTGTCTTCTGGAAAAGATTTTATTCCATTTGACAATAGTAGGGAAATATACTCCTAATTGAAGATTGATTTGCTGTACATTCTCCTGATTGTATTCATCAGTGAGAGGTACTTCTGCATCTAACTTACAATCGGTTCTGAATTTTGCGGGGTCAATATTTGAGGGTAAACATACCCATAGCACTATTCGCCAATCTTTGTTTGTGGGTTCGTTGGCATTACCAAACTCTTTAATGAACCTCTGGCCTGCGACTAGATCTTTTCTGGGATCGGGAAATTCTGACATAATTGACCTTAATAAATGGTGGCAAACTGCTCTAATCAAGCTGGTAACAATCCTCAGGTGCTGCGGGAGGGGGTTACTCTAGACAAGAAAAACAAAAGGGATTTTTCCCACGCACTCTGCTGGCTGTTAGTAAGAAGAACTATATACTATGTAATAATAGAAAAAGTAGAAGCTTCTTTCTTAACACATATTAACACTTTAGTATTTCAATGGTGTGCTGCCCTAGGATGGTCGGGCTTGAGCCGACTTTGTGGGGTCCAAGCCCTGGACTTATGCTTAGTTAGGGACCTCCAGTAATAGAGCAGCCTTGAAGTGGCCTGGAGGCTTATCATAACTTTTGCAAAACATATGTAACGAAGAGTTCTACATTTTCTATTATCGAATTAGTTCTATTTTCGAACTTTTGACCTGTCGACCTAGCACATGTCGACCTAGAAACCCTGTCGACCTTCAAACCCTGTCGACCTAGTGACTGTCAACCTATAGTGGTCGACCTAAACATTGTCGACCTAGATACTGTCGATCTTCAGACCGGATCCCGCTGTGAGAGGTACACTTTGAGGTATCTGCGCTCAGGATGGAGTTGATACAGCTGGGCTCATGAATAGACATCTTGGAAACTAGTGAAGAGAGATATAATGCTTTTCAACATGCTCTGGTGATAATATCAGACTTCAAGTGGAAGAAATTCAGAATGTACATGACCACTTGGATGATTTTGAGAACAGGGGGCGCAGAAACAATCTGCGTGTGAGAGGCATACCAGAAGACATCCCTCAGCAGGGTATCCAAGATGTCCTTAATAAAATCTTTAATGTAGTGCTGGAAAATGACCTGAATGATTCTATTGTCTTTGATAGTGCACACAGGGAACTGCGCCCTAAAGGCTTGCAATCTGAGCGCCCGAGGTACATAATCTGCCACCTACACTATTTCCATCAAAAAGATGAAATACTACGCAGACTGCAAAATTCTGAAGGTCTAGAGTTCCATAGCCGCCCCATCCAAATTTTTCAGGACCTTTTGTGGCACACATTACAATTCAGACGCCAGCTGAAGCCACTAACGGATGTCCTTCGTAAGAAAAACATAAAATACAGATGGGGTTTCTATTTAACCTTACAGCTACTAACGGAGGAAAGTCTACCACAATCTGTTTTCCTGAGGATATCGTTTTCTTCTGTTCTATACTAGACATTGATACTGTACGGATCGCTGACTGGCAGCCCACCTGTTCGTGGATTTCTCCTCCTCAAGCCCCTCAGGGTGGCCCTTCGTTTCAAGTAGTAGGCTCCCCCTCGTTGTCGCAGATGCAGAACCGCTCCTCAACATCCTCTTCGGCATCCTCTCCAACTGCAAAGACTTGAGACTCATGCTCAATTCACTAGACTCTCTGTTTGACTCCTACACAACTCATAAGGAGTCCACTTGACCAGGGGTCTTGCATCGGCTCACCTGTCAGATGGGTTTGAACTTTATTTATGAGCTCGCCCCCCAGGTTAATGACGGGATGTTCGGTGTGATTGTTCCAAGGGTTATAACAAAGATTTTCCATTTGTCTTTGCTTTTGCCATACATCAATGATGTGGCCGCTAATCCACAAATTATGTTATCCAGACAAATTGCCATCTTCTTCAGGGTTCTGGTTCTATAGTCATTGGCTGATGTTACAGTTGACTGACTTCTCCATACCAATGGTACCTTATCGTTGCTACCTAGATAGGGTGGCTACCCTTACTATTCTTGTTATTCTCGTCATCAATATTGATATTATTACTACTTTTTATTAATATTAATATGGAACTTAATTGTTATTATAATTTGGGTCTTTTTGGATCACTTAGAGGCCTCCAGAAGTAAACGTAGATTATTCCCCCAGACAAAGTATTTACAACGTTTTATCTAAGTAAAATACATGTCAGTGGTTGGATCCATTCCTTCCCTGTTGCCCCGACTTCACTGCAGTGCATTGTCCCGGACCTAGTGGTGGAAGCGAGACTCCCCCTACTATGTTGCCCGAGAGCGGTGTTTAGCTCCCATTTCTTCACTTTTATTTTTGTAATGTATTGTTTTTTGATCTTATGCTCTGATGTTTCATTTCTTCTTTCTTTTTCTCTTCTTCTCTTGCTTGGTCTTTCCTCCCTGCCAACTACACCTGGATCTGTATTTTCCCATACCCTTTGTGGTAATAAGCTTGCATTTCACTATTAAAACTTGAAATGACGGTCTTAAATGTGGTTTCAATCATCGTAAAGGGACTCAATCAGGGCTGGTGCTAGGGTGTTCGGCGCCTCCCTGCAAACTATAAATTTGCGCCCTCTGTCCCATTTTTGATAAAGGGAGAGTGCACGCCACAAAAAAGGGGTTCGGTTTCCCAAGGAAGGGACATGTTCACACAATGGCACCCCCCTATTCAAATTACACAATGCAATAGTACAATCTTATTTACATTACACCACATAGTAGTACCACTTATTCACAGTATCACACGCAGTAGGTATGACACAGTATAACACGCAGATCTGGTCATGATCCCAGCAGTCGTGATCCCGGCTGTCAAAAGGCTGACGTTGCAATCTCAACACTGATCAGATTGTCTGTGCCGGCATCCTGATTAGGATCACTATGCTGGCACCGGCATTCCTACAGCCAGTATCCCGAACCATGACTGCCGGGACTTTGGAGATAAGCCATTGGGGGGTGATGGTGGGGGGTTTAACGTTAGGCTGCGGGAAGAGGGGAGGCTAGGATTAGGCACTCCCGGGGTGGGTTAGGCTGTGGGGGGGGGGAGAGTTATGTCTAGGCTGCAGGGAGGGGGGTTAGGGTTAGTCACCAACCCATATATTCGAGTGACAATAAATTACATTCACATATGAACAATATTTAATAAGTAAAATGTATGAAAAAAATCACACTGGATGGCAACTTTGTCTCAGCACGGACTTTTCAGAATAAGCGATTACGCCTGACAACGGATACAAAGCAGCCATCTACAGTGGGATTTTTTTCATACATTGTATTTATTGAATATTGATCATAGCTGTCACAGCGCCGCCGCGGTCTCCATACTTACCCCTCCAGGCGCGCTGGGTCTCCGTGCGGCCGTCCTCGCTGGCGGTTCCCGGCGTCCAGCGCTCCGTCCGGCCAGCGTGTGCGCTCGACGTCCACGGGAGGTGCGGGTGACGTCATCGGTACCTCCACCAATCAGGCCCTGGCGGGAAGTTCAAATTCAGACGCCGGGCAATGCTACGGCGCCTGAGTATCATCGTTGCTGCGACTGTGGTGGTGATCTCCAGAGCTCCCGTTTCTCCGTGCCTCAGCATCTCCGTGCTTCCCAGCACCTCCGTGCCTCAGCATCTCCGTGCTTCCCAGCACCTCCGTGCCTCAGCATCTTCGTGTTTCCCAGCACCTCCGTGCCTCAGCATCTCCATGCTTCCCAGCACCTCCGTGCCTCAGCATCCCCGTGCTTCCCAGCACCTCTGTGCCTCAGCATCTCCGTGCTTCCCAGCACCTCCGTGCCTCAGCATCCCCGTGCTTCCCAGCACCTCGGTGCGTCAGCATCTCCGTGCTTCCCAGCACCTCCGTGCCTCAGCATCTTCGTGCTTCCCAGCACCTTGGTGCCTCAGCGTCTCCGTGCTTCCCAGCGTCTCCGTGCCTCAGCACCTCCATGCCCCTGCACTCAGCATCTCCGTGCCTCCAGTGTCTCCGTACCTCAGCACCTCCGTGCCTCAGCACTCAGCACCTCCGTGCCTCAGCATCTCCGTGCCTCAGCACCTTCGTGCCTCAGCACTCAGCACCTCGTGCCTCAGCACTCAGCACCTCCGTGCCTCAGCACTCGGCACCTCTGTGCCTCCAGCACCTCTGTGACTCCAGCATCTTCGTGCCTCCAGCACCACTGTGCCTCCAAGCATCTCAACGACTTCAAACACCTCAGTAACTCTAGCATTTCGGTGCCTCCAGCACCTCAGTGCCTCCAGCACCCCAACATCGCTCACAGTAAGCTTTTGGTACTCTCCACCAATTCATCAGCACCTTTACAAGTCTTGTCTTTCAGGAGACCTTCAAGCATTCACCCGTGCCTCCTGCCTACCGTCCTAATCCTGTGTGAGGAAGACCTACATCCGGCCATCTCTACTGCGACCCAGTAGCGGTTCCTCTTCCCGTTCATCTCGGGGACGGAGCTTCGCATGGATCCGGAAAAGCTCTCTGCCATTCGTGACTGGACTCAGCCTCTCTCTTTAAAAGCAATACAAAGATTCCTGGGCTTTGCGAATTACTACAGGAAATTCGTTAGAGGTTTCTCCACCATTGTTGCGCCCATTACTGCCTTGACGAGAAAGGGCTCTAATCCGAATTTGTGGCCTCCTCAAGCCATTGAGGCCTTTTCCCACTTGAAGTTAGCTTTCATGTCTGCTCCTGTTCTCCAACAACCAAATTTCGATGAACCTTTCTTCCTAGAGGTTGACGCATCTTTCTCTCTCACTACTCCTCTGATAAGAAATTACATCCGTGTGGCTTCCATTCTCGTAAATTCTCTCCGGCCGAACGAAATTACACTATTGGAGACCAGGAACTTTTGGCAATTAAATCCGCCTTGGAAGAGTGGAGATACCTCTTAGAAGGGGCTAAACATGTGTTTACCATTTACACGGATCACAAAAATTTGTTGTACATCATGATAAAGCTAAATATTTATCGTATATAAAACACTTTAAGAGGTCTAAGAACACTGTACGCTATCTACGTAAGAAGTACCGTAAGGGTATGCAAGTTGCGTAACGATCGCTCAACCGTAGTCGAGACGCTCAAGCGTCACGTTCGCTTACGGCCCAGAGATCACAGGCAGGCACGCTATTGGCTGCCGACTAACGTAATGATTCGCTATAGCGTAGCGGACGCTCGGGACCACGAGGAGATCACCAGCGGTGCAGACGCTTACAACGTTAAACCTTTATATCTATACCATTAACAGCGAAATATACAGTAAACCTTAGTGTGGTGTTAGAGTGTAAATGCAACCTGGTGTAACCTGATTAACTACAAAGCTGCTTGGGCATCACCGACGCTCAGGGAATACTTAACACTATAAGAAATACACAGATACCTGGGCTTAGGGTCCAAAACCTATTATATGTATTATGACTATTATACTTGCAAAAGAATCACAGTACAAAGCATACACTACAATATAACATAGACTAACTAACCAGATAACTACACAGGAAATACAATACAATACAATTAAGGGAAAAATACGGGAGAAATAGAAGAGAGAGAGAGAGAGAGAGAAATGGCTCACAATAACATCAAGACAATATGATTGCGGAGAAACACTTACGCACAAGGGGAAACGATCGCATGCGCCTCGATATCCAGCTCCCGATTATCAGCAATGAGAACCGTTGAAGAGAGAGTGTGCTGGATACGGTCGGCCTGCCTATTTATGCCCCACACACAATACAATTCAATGGTCCCTACAATCTCATTGTTCATTGGACACAGGAATTCGGCTTCGCATTATAACAAAAGGTCATAGGTTGATTCATACAGGTGGGCTGTGACTGTTTCCAACTGTTCAGGTGGGTGGGATACTGGGTTTCCCGCCGCATGACTAAGTAAGAACAAATAATAGTAAATGGACATAAACTTCTTATGTCCATAACTATTCGCACGAGCGATTAATCCGCTCCACACCAACACCGGAATATTGCTATTTAAATACTCTTCCGATGGGTACCAAACACCACTGTATGACCCCTGTTAGACCCTTCGTACAATACAAAGAGGGATCTCTCTGTTCAGGAACATGCTATGTTAACCAAACTTTCAGAATCTATCAAAGGGACCATGATCTACAAAATACATTATTAGTGAAAATATGTAACGAATGAGTCGCACGCTACGATTACATAAACTCTACCGTAAATACGCATACCGTGCGCCTGCGGGTGCCCGCGACTGTGAGTATGTGCACGTACGGGAGAGCGTACGCATGCGCAGCGCGGACCAGTATGAGGTGCAAATATGGCAGTGTGTGTAGAGATATTTTTCTGACTTTGACAGTCCACCCTTTGGCAGTCAATAATAACTGCCACCTTCTAAAACATTTCAAAAGGAGAAAAATATATGTCAGGGGTTAATTCATTTCCATGGTTGGGTAAGGGAGGAGAGAGGAGTAGGTGGGAAGAGGGTATGACCTAGTGAGATAGCAGAAGCATGTGTGTATGAGTCCATGTTTGGGGGGTCATGTATCATCGTGCCGTACGTGTTGTAAATCAAGCTTCGAGGTATTGCGAAGTATACATTTGAATTCCTTCTTATCCCGTATTAAGGGTCTGTGGATGGGCTGTCAAACTCTACCGAGCTCATTTCGGCTTTCAGTTGTAACAAAATGGGGAAGCACATTTTAGTTGATGATACATGAATAGGGGAGGTATGTGGTTGCTGATATCTGTGCCTGTATTCCCTATCGACTATGTGTGTTATTACCTGAGGGTTGTAGAGATGAAGATAAAGAACACTTATGGAAAATGCAGTGGTATTCTATGTCAGGTTAATGTACATCTGTCGGTTGAAGTTTTGTTCGGTATCAGTTGAAAGTCGTCTTCTTTGCGCTGTTTTGCCCATTAGGTGCGAGCAAAAAGCTTTGTCAATGCCATTAGATTTACAAAAAAAAATGTTGGGCTAGCGTAAGTTTAAGAATTCTAGGGAAACTGGGGATCCATGGCAAAGTTCATCAAATGTCCGTATCTACAGTGGTCAAAACTTCTTCTTTGGTCAATCCGTTGTCTGTATAGCGTCTCGTCAACTTCCTTGTCCAAGTGGGTCTTTTTATCTTGGAGAAAAAAAACCAGAAAAACAGGTGAAAGAAACGGACCGTATAATCGCATTTTCATTACATCATTGTTTCTATTGTTGGGTCATAAATCAAATCCAGGTTAATTACAGTTTCCTCACTCCTCAAACTCATTACTCTTGTACTTTGTTTGCACTTCATTAAAGCCTGACCACATCTAAATATCAAGCCAATTGATATGACAACACCTAAGATACATAGGAGAAACTTCCCAACATCCATTATGACTCCTTGAGCCCAGTCTCCTAAACCGGAGAACCAATTTCGCGGGTTCAACCATGACACCCAACCAGTCAGCTCATTACCTACAGCAGCAAGAGTGAGATTGTGTTTTCGGCGAAATTCCCACTTCAATTGGAGAATATCGTCCATCTTTTGGTCTATGACCTCGACCGGATCCTCGGTGCTATTCGTGATATACGTGCAACACTTCACGCCATACTGTGTTGCCAATGTAACACAATATCCGCCTGTCACTGCTGTGAGGTAATTAAGAACCATTCTATGCTGCACCAGTTCTGTTTTATAAGCTTGAAGTTCCCTTCCAGTATATCTAAACGTGTCATCATACATTTCAGTGATATTATCTAACAAATTTGCGAGCGCCGATATGTATTTATAATTCAGCACTCCTCTAGCGGTGCGGGTGAAATCTAACGCGATTAAGAATTGAATCCCGGTGGATTCACTTATCAGATCAGAGGCCGGATGCTCTGTCTTCTCTATCAGGTGCCTTTTAACAACGTGCTCGTAATGGGTGTGAGTATAAGGAGCTTGGGCACCACGGTGTATGTCTTTCATTTTGTCATGTGACACAGTCATTACTTCAGGCAATACTTTTCCAATATAACACAATCCTTCAGAGTTTGGGGCAAGCCACTTGTACGCCTTTCTCCCGCATATGAAATATGCATCATCGGGGAGAACATATGGGACGGAGTAGGACATAACCATATTACACACCTTCCATGTGAAATCTCCTGACCCTAATTCTTCCATCTGCTTAGTACACGTATCAGGTTGTACGATATGTGCACAGTATCCTGGTGATACTTCTCCAACTCTAGTAATTCTATTTCCTAAGGTGTACCTATACCGGAAAGATTTTCCTCTACTGGCTATGTGGCGTACAAGCTCTGTATCTGTAGGCATTCTATCTGCTCTATGCGAAAAGGTCATGGTGTGGTTACTCCATGACACTTCCCAATTTCCCGGCTTTCGGGGATTGGAGATGTTAAAACATAATAGGGACCTATCCACATGGTATTGGTGGAGCTTCAAACTAGGAGGGCTGGAGATATTAAACCTCCTGTCCACCGGTCTCCCACCACTTAACTCAAGTACCTCCCCTAACGTTAAAGGAAATGGTACTAGCCCTGATTTGCTATGACCTTGAGGTACTTGAGAGCATACCCAACAATCTGTTTTGTTTAACACACTACCCACTAAGGAGTGATAGTTACTCAATGGATGCCGGTCCATATGGATATTAAAACTGGATTGGCATTTCTTAATGCACCCATCCTCAATGACATTGTTACAGAGCCTACAGATACAGTTTTCTTCAGCCAACAATCCTTAAAAGAAAAATGTTTACAGATAACATGGCTGCTGGATCGTTTCCGGTACTCGCCTTTGCTTGGTGATTGGGTTGCTATTGGAAATTTACACCTCCGTCTCAGTCATCAGAACCTTTCTGGATCCTTTCTCGACCTCACTGGTACTCTCACCGAAACAGACTGCTCTGGTCAACATCAGGGTCAACATGAAAATCCATATCACAGTCTCTTGGGGCAAGTCCATCTTACAGGAGGAGAAAAGAAGAAATTTGTAAAGGGGGTATAAGAAAACAGTTTGTGGGGGAGAGAACTTGTTACGATAATAAGTTCTCTAGTCTTGTAGTTCTTCTTGTTCTGCTGTCATCTCAAAGGTGCTATCTCTCAGTCTTCCAAACGAACATTCTGGTGATGCAATATTCCTTCCTAACCAGCGATCTTTTTGTAAGGAGCAAAAATCTGGCATTACCATTGGTCCAACTGAGGGGTGACATACCATCTTTAAACCATGAAAACATGAGTGAGAAGAGAGAGAAAACGAAAAAAAAAACAAAAGAGATAGAGAACAATTCATATGCATATATATTTTACATAACTCGACAATAACCATCAATAGGAAAAGAGAAACAAAGCATTTTTAAAACATTGTCAGCATTAAGAAAACATTGTCAGATTATCAGGATGTCATATCTACGTGTCAAATGGTTTCCTTGAGCAGTCCCTCCCCACCAGCACCTGCATTACTCCACTGTCTGTATCTGGCCAGAATACATTGTGGCGGATAGGTCATGCTGGGGTTTGGTAGACTTCTGCAAGGACCAAGCGGATATGCAATGTTTGAATTCTTACCAATAATCGTCAGAGATGGGGATAGAAAAAGAAACATTTCACAGATACATTTACAACTTTTCACCCGGTCATTCCTGTGTCTTTAGTGAATGACCTCCCAATTTATTAACCGTTACCTCAGGCTTACCATCAGTCCTAATAATCACCTTTCCTGACTATATCTCATGGGTGTGGGCCAAAATTCTTCCTATGTGATCCCTGATTATAATTGTGTGTGTTATAATTTTGCTCATTTCTTGGTCTAGGGGGTCTGACTTTATGTGGGTTATTACAGTTGCTGGCATAATGCCCTTCTCTTCTACAATGATAACAAATCCTTGGCTTTCTCCATGTGCTAGGGGCCTGGGATTCCGGTCGACTTGATGCATCCTCTAGTGCTTGGATGTTCAGTGCCATCAACCGCTCTCCCTGCGCTTCCCTGGTTCTTTGGATATTTCGGTCATGCTCGATAGCGGACTCTCTTAATGCCGCCACCGAGATACCTCTCCAATGTGGTATGGAAGTTTGTACCCTAATTTTTAGTGTGTCTTTTAAGTTGTTCATTAATACGGACACAGCTACCTCTCTGTGGTGTACATTAGTTTCAATGTCATCTATACCAGTGTACCTAGCCATATCCTGCAGAGCCCGGTGAAAATACTCTGATGCGGATTCACCTTCTTTTTGTTTTATTGTAAAGATTTTATTCCACTTTACTACTGTAGGAAAATATTCTTTCAACTGTAGATTGATTCTTTTTACATTATCTTGGTTATACTCGTTTGTTAGTGGCACTTCCTCATCTAGCTTACAATCAGCGATAAATTTCAATGAATCAACATCGGGGGGTAAACATGCCCTCAAAACTGTCCTCCAATCTTTGTTATTTGGCTCTGCAGTGTGTCCTAGCACTCTAATGTATCTTTGACAAGCAACTAAGTCTTTCCTGGGATCAGGAAATTCAGACAGAATTGTTCTTAATTCTGTTCGGGAAAAGGGGCAGTACATGGCGATGTTCCTGACGGGGGTGACTCCTGAAGAGTCAGTTTTCCCATTTGGTACTGCAATTACCCTGACAGGATTAAGTCCAGTAACGTCATTCTGAATTGATTCTACAATATGAGGTACATTTGTTTGTGCGTGATGTATAATACCATACGTACCTGTGGACACGACCTCACCTGACCCTCCATTAGGGGGTTTGTTTACAGTCTTTACCGATTGGGTCGCGTCCACCTGGATGTCTTGTGTGATGGCTTCTGGAAGAGGTGCCGACATCGTTCTGGGTTCACTTTCTTGTTGGTGTTCCTGAGGAAAGTTTAACATGGGGTGCGACTTGCATGGGTTAATAGTTGTACATTCAACAGTATTACAATTAGCATTGTTACATTTATTACACTTATTCTTATCATCTATACTACAGTTGCTAAGAGCGTTTTTATTGTTCACCCTTGTGCTTTTCTCCGCAACCATAATCCCCTCCATTGCCATGTCTCTCCTCTCAAGATGAAAGTTAGGTAAGTAAGTTACATTTCTCTGCATGTCACTTTCCTGTAGCCATATCTGTAAACAATCATAATGCTTGATTCGTCTCTTTGCTGATTTAATGAGACATATCCTTCTCCTTAAATTATGCAACACCTCTGAGTCAAAACTACCTATCCCGGGAAATGGTGCCTTATCCCCCGCAGTCATTCGTGTCCATTCATCACAAAAGGTCTCAGTGTGGGGACCATATTTCCCCCACATTACTAACCGAGCAGACCCTCGGGGTCTGCAAGCCTCTGGAGTCTGAATCCTGACTGCCGACTGTCTCTGTGTCGTGCACTTGGTTTCCATTGTGGACCTTTTTAACACAGAAAAACTTCCTAAAATGCACCAAACACAGAAATCTACGTTGGAAATCCTTAAAGCTCTTCCACTGAACTTCTTCTGCTCCGGGTATCTCCGGTCCGCCTTCTAGCAGACACGTGTAGCCGTTGCAGGCCCTCTCTTTAGAGATTTTCCTGAGAAAATTCCCTTCCTTTTTCTTTACACAAATCACGCTTGCATGTGCTCCCTACAACACGTATGAGGGCAAGATATACGACCTCATATCACGTTGCGTTATTGGTCACACATACAACCGTGCGGTCCAATCGTACCACTTATAGACACTTGTTGCCCATAAATGGTAGGATCATTGGAGTCTCCCTACTGTGCTCCAAAACAGCCAGAGCGTAACACAACGAAAACTTTATCACACTCTGTTGCACGTTTTCACTTCAGGCCGTGCTCATAGATCACACAGATCACAAAGTCCACAAAGCGGGATTTAATACCGTTTTATCACATAGACCACAAAGTCCACAAAGCGGGATTCAATACACTCATACCGTTTTCAACCCACTATCATTCTTATAGTTTTCTGATCAGAAAAATAATTTCCCGTAGTCTGATAGCTCTCCCCAGAGGTATTACAGTAAAGTAAGGTATTTAAACTAAGTTTTGGAAAACTGAAATCAATTTGTGCTATTTATCACCTTGCGCTATTTACCGCGTTGCGCTATTTATCGCCTGTTAAAATCAACTTGTGGTTTGAGTTACGTGGGCGTACACAGACGCTCCGTTGCGTAATATACGCTGCGTGCGTCGGCCTTTGGATTGTGTACGCAAGTCTTTGTTAGAGACACGTGTACGCAAAGCAAAGATCCACCGTAACACAATTTATACTTTTATCAATGTAGATAATCCTTGATCATCTACCACACACCACACTGACTTCGCCTTATCTCCCAGGCAAAAACTGTGTGTTTGTCTACACTTTAACTATATTACCTCTATTCTTAAACTATGAAATAACGGCAAATCTCTTTTAGCACGTTTATCAACTATAAACCTGGCAAACAGGAGAGTGATATACGAAAATAGACAAATGGAAAAGAAATGCAGATATATATGTGTGCGTGCGTGTGTACGCAAGACAGAAAAATAAACAGTTTTAAAAGACACTAGCGTTTTGCTCTTACCTCCGGTTCCCGGATTCCTTCAGCACCCTTTACCTAAGCGAAGCAGACGCTTATCCCGTCAGCACTACGAGGGATACAACCTCCCGCCCTTTGCTGATGGATAATGTCTGCTGATATTACCTAGTGCAGATATGTGAAGGACTGGACGGCCCCCAATTGATAAAGCTAAATATTTATCGTATATAAAACACTTTAAGAGGTCTAAGAACACTGTACACTATCTACGTAAGAAGTACCGTAAGGGTACGCAAGTTGCGTAACGATCGCTCAACCGTAGTCGAGACGCTCAAGCGTCACGTTCGCTTATGGCCCAGAGATCACAGGCAGGCACGCTATTGGCTGCCGACTAACGTAATGATTCGCTATAGCGTAGCGGACGCTCGGGACCACGAGGAGATCACCAGCGGTGCAGACGCTTACAACGTTAAACCTTTATATCTATACCATTAACAGCGAAATATACAGTAAACCTTAGTGTGGTGTTAGAGTGTAAATGCAACCTGGTGTAACCTGATTAACTACAAAGCTGCTTGGGCGTCACCGACGCTCAGGGAATACTTAACACTATAAGAAATACACAGATACCTGGGCTTAGGGTCCAAAACCTATTATATGTATTATGACTATTATACTTGCAAAAGAATCACAGTACAAAGCATACACTACAATATAACATAGACTAACTAACCAGATAACTACACAGGAAATACAATACAATACAATTAAGGGAAAAATACGGGAGAAATAGAAGAGAGAGAGAGAGAGAGAGAGAAATGGCTCACAATAACATCAAGACAATATGATTGCGGAGAAACACTTACGCACAAGGGGAAACGATCGCATGCGCCTCGATATCCAGCTCCCGATTATCAGCAATGAGAACCGTTGAAGAGAGAGTGTGCTGGATACGGTCGGCCTGCCTATTTATGCCCCACACACAATACAATTCAATGGTCCCTACAATCTCATTGTTCATTGGACACAGGAATTCGGCTTCGCATTATAACAAAAGGTCATAGGTTGATTCATACAGGTGGGCTGTGACTGTTTCCAACTGTTCAGGTGGGTGGGATACTGGGTTTCCCGCCGCATGACTAAGTAAGAACAAATAATAGTAAATGGACATAAACTTCTTATGTCCATAACTATTCGCACGAGCGATTAATCCGCTCCACACCAACACCGGAATATTGCTATTTAAATACTCTTCCGATGGGTACCAAACACCACTGTATGACCCCTGTTAGACCCTTCGTACAATACAAAGAGGGATCTCTCTGTTCAGGAACATGCTATGTTAACCAAACTTTCAGAATCTATCAAAGGGACAATGATCTACAAAATACATTATTAGTGAAAATATGTAACGAATGAGTCGCACGCTACGATTACATAAACTCTACCGTAAATACGCATACCGTGCGCCTGCGGGTGCCCGCGACTGTGAGTATGTGCATGTACGGGAGAGCGTACGCATGCGCAGCGCGGACCAGTATGAGGTGCAAATATGGCAGTGTGTGTAGAGATATTTTTCTGACTTTGACAATCAAATCCGCACAATGCTTGAATCCTCGCCAAGCGAGATGGGCACTTTTCTTTGCTCGATTTTCTTTTGTTATCAAGTACCGGGCCGGGACTCTCAATACTAAAGCAGACGCGCTGTCCCGTTCACAAGTTTCCACAGACGAGGATGAATCTTTTGAGCGGAGTTTAATTCTAAATCCAGTTTCTGTCTCCGCTGCTTTAACTACTCCAGCTCCTCCTCCTGGAAGAATGTCCGTACCTGCTAGATTCCGGCCAAGAATATTACAGTGGGCCCATAACTCCAAGTTTTCCGGTCATCCCGGTGCCCAGAAGATGCACAAGTTTCTGCAAAGGTCTTACTGGTGGAACACCATGAGGAAGGATGTACAGGATTACGTTAATTCTTGTCCACAGTGTACACAACATAAATCTCCTCGCCTGCCTCCTGCTGGGTTGCTTCGTCCTTTGCCTATTCCTGTGAGACCCTGGACTCACATTTCCATGGACTTCATCACTGACTTGCCCTGTTCCAAGGGTTACAACACCGTCTGGGTGATCGTCGACCGTTTTTCGAAGATGGCACACTTCATTCCATTGACTGGTCTACCGACAGCTCCGAAACTAGCTCTACTATTCATCCAAGAACATTTTCAGTTGCATGGGTTGCCACAGGAAATAGTCTCTGATCGTGGGGTACAGTTCACCGCAAGGTTTTGGAAAGCCCTCTGCTCAACTTTACAGATTAAACTTAAGTTTTACTCCGCTTATCATCCCCAAACGAATGGACAAACGGAAAGAGTCAATCAAGATCTAGAGACTTTCCTTCGTCTTTATCTCTCCCCTTCACAGGACAACTGGGTGGAGTTGTTACCTTGGGCGGAGTTTGCCCATAACCATTCGTTTCATTCTTCCACTGGTGAATCTCCATTCTTCGTCAACTACGGGTTCCATCCACGTGTTCCGGAATTACCAAGCCTTCCGATAGAAGAGGTTCCAGCTGTAACGTCCACTCTACAACACTTCGGACAAATTTGGAGTAAGATTCATGCTAATCTTAAGAAGGTTTCAGTCCGGTACAAGTTCTTCGCAGATAAGAAACGGCGAGCCGCTCCTCAATACAAGGTTGGTGACAGGGTATGGCTGTCCACACGTAATCTCCGGTTGAAGGTGCCCACCATGAAGTTTGCTCCAAGATTCATCGGCCCTTACCCTGTGCTACAAGTCCTAAATCCTGTGGTCTGTAAGCTGGGTTTACCTTCTCACCTACGTATACCAAATGCCTTCCATGTTTCTCTTCTTCGTCCTCTCATCCTTAATCGTTTTCATTCAAAGACCTCTAGCCCTACCTCTGTGCAGACTGAAACAGGAACAGACTTCGAGATCAAAACTATTCTAGACTCTCGTTACCTTCACAAGAATCTGCAATATCTGGTGGAATGGAAAGGATATGGTCCTGAGGAGAGAAGTTGGATAAAGGCTTCTGAGGTCTCGTCTCCTCGACTAATCCGGATTTTCCATTCTAGACACCCTACGAAACCAGGAAAGTGTCCAGGGGCCACTCCTAGAGGAGGGGGTACTGTCACAGCACCGCCGCGGTCTCCATACTTACCCCTCCGGGCGCGCTGGGTCTCCGTGCGGCCGTCCTCGCTGACGGTTCCCGGCGTCCAGCGCTCCGTCCGGCCAGCGTGTGCGCTCGACGTCCACGGGAGGTGCGGGTGACATCATCGGTACCTCCACCAATCAGGCCCTGGCGGGAAGTTCAAATTCAGATGCCGGGCAATGCTACGGCGCCTGAGTATCATCGTTGCTGCGACTGTGGTGGTGATCTCCAGAGCTCCCGTTTCTCCGTGCCTCAGCATCTCCGTGCTTCCCAGCACCTCCGTGCCTCAGCATCTCCGTGCTTCCCAGCACCTCCGTGCCTCAGCATCTTCGTGCTTCCCAGCACCTCCGTGCCTCAGCATCCCCGTGCTTCCCAGCACCTCGGTGCCTCAGCATCTCCGTGCTTCCCAGCACCTCCGTGCCTCAGCATCTTCATGCTTCCCAGCACCTTGGTGCCTCAGCGTCTCCATGCTTCCCAGCGTCTCCGTGCCTCAGTATCTCCGTGCCTCAGCACCTCCGTGCCCCTGCACTCCGCACCTCCGTGCCTCCGTACCTCAGCACCTCCGTGCCTCAGCACTCAGCACCTCCGTACCTCAGCACCTCCGTGCCTCAGCATCTTTGTGCCTCCAGCACCACTATGCCTCCAAGCATCTCAACGTCTCTAAGCACCTCAGCGCCTTCAGACACCTCAGTAACTCTAGCATTTCGGTGCCTCCAGCACCTCAGTGCCTCCAGCACCCCAACATCGCTCACAGTAAGCTTTTGGTACTCTCCACCAATTCATCAGCACCTTTACAAGTCTTGTCTTTCAGGAGACCTTCAAGCATTCACCCGTGCCTCCTGCCTACCGTCCTAATCCTGTGTGAGGAAGACCTACATCCGGCCATCTCTACTGCGACCCAGTAGCGTTTCCTCTTCCCGGTCACCGGAAGAAACCCCGAGTCCACAACACTTCCAAACCAGGTCAGTGATAATAGGTGTATGTAATTTTTTGTCACTCGTGTAAATTATTGTCTGTACATATCTGAGTATTAGCTTCATCCTGTTCGGTTAGACAGTATCATAGGACTGGGCCGAGCGCAGTATAAGGTTATTCATATTTCCTATTTCATGACCTAATAAGTCACCCAATGTATACTGTATTACAGCATCAATGCTCTAACATATAGGGTGTTAGTAAGAGATGGATGCAGATCTTGCTTCCACAGCAAGATTTGCATCCATCTACTCACATGCTGGGGGCTGCCCAGCACATGGCAAGGCCGCACAGCTTGCGTGTGGTGCTGCCCCGTGATGCGTTTGCAATTTAATTGAGAACTCATCGATTTGAAGTCGACCCCTGCCTGCACAGCGTGGCTGTGCTGGAAGGAGGTCCTGCACCATTTTTTTCTCAGAGTGACTGCGTTTGAGGTCACGCAGCAGACTAAAACGGTTCAGATACGCCTTCACTGTCATGACCACACCCGCAAAATGCTGCGTCGATGCTCCTCCTACAACCGCCGCTGTCGATCCCCTTGTGGCTGCATGTTTCCAGGATGCGACCACATGGTGAAGGGTCGTGCATGTGTACTATAGACGTTGCATGTGCACAGACCCTCTGGATGCGGCTACTGCATGCGAACACACGGCTGCATCCAGGTCAAAATAGCCTCCATAGTACAGTCCCTAAGCTCCAATAAATAGCACAGATTCAAACCCCCCCCCACCCCCCCCCATCCTTTCTCTTCTTACTTACAGCTCTTTATTTCTGTGTTGTCTCTGTGCTGCTGCTCACGGGCTGGCCACGGGTCTCTTGCTTGCTGGCTCAGGATGCTGCTCTTCCTGGGTATGAGACTTCAGGGAAACCCACAAGAGGAAAGGACTCAGACTGGGGAGCAGGGGAGAAATATTTTGTCTTTTAACTTTTAGGCTGAGTCCACCCCACTTTCCCGCACAATTGCGGCTGCTAAGCCCCACCCCCTCACGAAAAGGGGTGTGGCTTTAAAGCAGCGATGCCACTGGCCACCTGCCAATTACCTGGTTCCGGGCCTAACCCCTTTCCTGACTGATTGTACCTGCCGGCTGTAAGCTGTGGAAAGGGGAGGGGACGGGGGAGTGCTATTAACTGTGGCTGCAACATTTGCCTGGTGGGGCAGGGGGAGCTGTTTCATCTGTGGCGGACGCAAGCTCCAGCGGGTAGTTTAGGAGAGGGGGATATTTGCTGCTGGCCTGGGTCCATAGAATCGTTGGGCCCCTGGGCATATGCTTATTAAGCCCCTAGGAAGAGACGGCCCAGGTCCTCCCTCCCCTAACTTTCCTGCTCTGCATTCAGTCTCAACCTTACTGCGAGAGCAAATGCAGGCAGCTCATGTGCTGCTTAAGGGACAGTCTTCAAAATGCTTCCGGCCGGGGTGATACATTACACTCTGCGCTCAGTGGGGATGCAGAGCAGGGAGAGCGCCTCTCCAGTCCAGCGCCTCCCTGCTTTACATCCCTTTGCTGAGCGGGTTGCGTCGGGTCTGGACTCAATATTCCTGAGAGAACGTTGTGGGCCTTGAGGGAACTTAAGATTGAAAAAGCGGATGTCTCCTTTTTACAGGAAACACATTTTAAGGAAGGTGTGGCTCCTTCTCTCGGGAATAGAGACTTCCCCACAGGTTATGTCACAAACAATGTAGACGGTAAAACATTAGGTGTGGCTATTCTATTTGCTAGACATATTGCTCTTACTGATGTTGTACAGTATGTCACAGACTGATACCAGATAGGGCCCTGCTTCTGAACTGCAAGGTGTCCAATAGCGACTTCACTTTTATTAATGCATATTTTCCAAATAGAGCTCAACCGCTATTCATTGATAAAGTGTTCAGTTTGGCCCAATCTCATATAAAAGGAGTTTTTATCTTTGGTGGAGGCTTAAGTTGGTCCAAATCCTTTGCTTAGGTTCTCAAACTTCATTGTAGGGTCAGGAGAACTTCCATGACTTTCAGCTTATCGATGTGTGGCGCATTCAGCACCCCTCCACACTGGATTATTCTTTTTATTCACTCCCTCACAATACCTACACTAGACTCGATTACCTATTTGTAATCGAGTCTAGTTTGTTAGGAAATATCTCCTGGACACATCATGCCATTACAGTATCTCATTAAAACTTTGTCTGCCATCAACACACTCAAATCCATACACATGGAGACTGAATGAGGGGCTCCTCCAGGACTCTTATTGCCAGCAACAGATTACAGAGGCACTAACCGACTATATTAACGTGAATTATAAAGTCACAGTCTGGGAGGCGCACAAGTGCGTAATAAGAGGCAAACGCCTAACTTATACAGTTAGGAGCTTATATGAGAAAGCAGCGCTTGGCTGCTAGGGAGGCCCTAGTAAAGAAAATTCAAGCTCTTGAGCTATTACATAAATCTGATCTCTCAGACGAGGTTCTCCAATCTTTTTTAAAGGCTAGGAAGGAACTAGATTTCTTTATGTCAGATAAAATTAAAATGGATGCACGGAATTGCCGTAGTGATTATTTTATTTTGGGAAATAAGCCAGGGAAGTTACTGGCTAAAGCATTGCGCATTCAACGAGCAACAGCATTCATAGCTCAGGTTAAGTCTCACACTGGGGTCATCTGTAATACTACGGAGGAGATATCGGCAGCTTTCCATCTTTTTTACTCTCAGCTGTATAACTTACGTGATTCTAATGGGGTAGAGGATGATGTCTTTTGAATGGCCTCTATTAGAACTTACCTTAAAGTTGTAAACTTTCCTTTACTTGGGGAAAAAGAGGTGGAGACTCTTAAGGTTCCCTATACCCCACTGAAACTCGAGGAAGCAATTAAATCTACTCCAAATGGTAAGAGACCTGGCACAGAAGGCTTCTCCATAGCTTATTATAAGATGTATGGAGATGTTTTATCCTCTTTAATGCTCAGAGCATTCAATCAGGTTTCTGACCAGACTCCTTTTTCTTCTCAATATTTGCTGGCCCACATCTCGGTTATCCCCAAGGATGGCAAGGACTCGGCCCAGTGTTCCAGATACCGACCCATCTCCCTGTTGAACAACGACGTTAAACTCTTCGCAAAACTGATGGTGAACCGGTTAAAGGTGCTTCTCCCCAATCTAATTCATACAGATCAGATGGGATTTGTCCCTGGTTGTGATGCCAGGGACAATACCACTAAAGTCCTAGACTTGATTCATTGTGCTTCAAATATTAATGGTGAGCTCTCAGACACGATCCAGATTGCGAATGGCACTCGTCAGGGATGTCCTTTTGTCTCCATTGATATTTGTTCTGTGCATGGAGGCCCTGGCGAGCGCCACTAGGCAAAACATTATATAACTGGATTGATTGTAGGTGACAGAGAATACTTGCTCTCTTTGCAGATGATCTCTTGGCAGTGATTTCTAAATCATTGACTTCCATTTCCAACTGTCTTATGGAATTCAAACGCTTCAGGGCACTCTCAAATTTTTAAAGTTAATTTCACCAAATCTATAGCTATGAACTTGACATTAGACCAGACAAGTTAACAGGTCCTTCAGACTATTTCCCTTTTTAAGTGGCATCCCACACAGTTAAGATATTTGGGGGTAATCTTAAATAGAGATCTTGCACAGGTTTATCGTTCTAACTTCCCTCCCCTTCTTGCCAAGCTTCTTTCAGATCTCGCCAGATGGGGTGCAAAGAGAATTTCATGGTTAGGCAGAGTGGGAGATATTAAAATGAATATTCTACCTAGAATTCTGTACCTTCTTCAAACCTTACCTATTGTTGTTCTCCGCTCCTGGTTTGTCGCACTGCAGCAAAAGACAAGAGATTTTATCTGAGCGGGACGCAAACCAGTTTTAAGCATGAAATTCTTACAGGAGAAAGCACCAAGGGGGGCTTCAATTACCACATTTTCCTTCCTATTACCATGCGGTGCTTATTACAAGAATTATGGAGTGGAATCGCAAACTAGACAGGAAACAATGAGTAGATATTGAACTAGCTTCGCTCCCTTTCTCTACACTCAAACTTGCCCCGGATTGCTAAAATTTCCCTTGTCCCGCATCCACTCGCATTGCATGCTGGCGTTGCCTACGGACTCAACCTCTCATTTCGCCAACTCCGTCTTCACTTATGCCACTATTTAGAAATCCTGAGTCTCCACCAGGCAATTTGTCCTCTTTATTCCAGCTTTGGCAAGATAGAGGTATACTGAGAGTCGATTAACTGTTAATTTAATCTGGTATATTAAGCTTTTGTGCAGTTCAGGCTAACTGGGACTTGCCTAATGGAGAAATCTGGAGATATCTCCAGATTAAACACTTTCTTATGAGTCTACGTTCTCCTCCAGTTGGTAGAAGAGTGACCACACCATTTGAAAACTTCTCAAGCCTGTTCACGTCATTCTCTTTCGGCAATTTATAAACTATTAATAGATCAGATTTTCTCCTCTCAATCTAAATTCATTAGAGACTGGGAAATGGATCTTAAGGGATTGATAGGCAAAGATGATTGGGAAGTGATATTTGGCAATATATTCTCGTCCTCTGTTAATGTACTGGTACTGGAAACCCACTATAAGGTACTTAGTCGCTGGTATCGTTGCCCTAGTCTGCTTGCCAAAATGTACCCGGGAGTCCCAAATATTTGCTGGAGATGCAAAATGGCAGTGGATACTCCATTGCGCATCAGGTGGGAGTGTTCACTTCTTCAGCCTTTTTGGAACAAGGTAGTAGAAACAGCTAGTATCATTCTTATGAGTACTTACCTTGCTGCACAAGCTTCTGGCTCATAAACCTTTTGCACAGACCTCAATCCCAATTTAAGAAAACCCTACTTCGCCACATTCTCAGTGCCTCAAAGGCTATCATTCTGGTACACTGGAAGTCTGACTTTATTCCCATCATGAATGAATGGTGTACTTGGTTAGACCACTACAAGGCTATGGACGACCGTATATCTACGTTACCAGCGAAGAACCATACCTTCACGGCTATTTGCTACCCCAGGTTGGTCTACAAAGAATCAGGGCATTACAAATCCCTCCATTAAGTGGTAGGGTGGATCCCACTAGCCAAATTGGACGTGAACAAGCAGTTTCTCTAGTCCTAGGAGTGTTGGGAGGAGGGCCCTTCTACCTTTATCTTCTCTTCTCTACTTTTCCCACTAACTCTTTTTCTTTCTCTTTTTTGTACTACTTTAATTTTTGTGTTTACCTTTTTACAATGGTATCTGACGTATTTCAGATTATACTTATTGGTTATGCCTAGACTAAACCAGTGTTATTGCATATTTTTTTATGGACCTAGATCATTATGTCTCTGATTTACCAGTAACCAAGATACAATGTTACTTTATGTAAGAGCTTATCTTGTCTAATCTGCATAACACAATGTTTGTACTTTTGAAAAACACTTTAATAAAATGAATTTGCATAAGAAAAAAGAATGATGGCCAATTAATGATATTGGTAACTATTGAGATATCATTGTGTGTCCAGCAGACAATGAAGTGCCATAGTTGTACAGAATTTAGGATGTCCATGCTTACCGTAAACTCCACCAAGATCCAAAGATGATCTTCAAACGTGAACTGGAGTCCCTACTATTAGAAGCACAAAACAATGGTACTATCAATGAAAAATTAAGAAATTCCTTGAGTCAAGACTTTACCATTACTCTGTTCATCTACATAGTGCCCAAGTTTCATAAAAACCTGCAACAGCCATCTGGACGGCCGACCATATCTGCCAGAAACTCACTGCACCAACCAATCTCCACATTTAGATTATATTCTTCAACCTCATTTTATGAACCAAACTCGATACATTCTTACTTCAACTTCAAGCACTAGGCATGGTCCCCACAGATACAATTCTATGTACTATGGATGTCTGCAGCTTATATACATCCATACACCACAACAAGAGTTTGTCAGCCATGAGAGAATTTCTAGTGCAACAACAAGTGGATGATGTCAACATTGAATTCCTTATGCAACTACTACAGCTAACATTAATTTGCAAGTACTTTATGCATGATGGATAGTTCTGCAACAGGTAGTGGATTGTACTATGGGCAGTAACGTGGTACCCAGCTACACAAATATACTCATGTTCAGAGAAGAATTCCAAATGTTCTTTGAAAACATTGAAGAGGCACAACATATATTATTATTTACAAGGTTCATAGACAACTTATTTCTTCTATGGACCGGAGGTGAGCAACGTCTAAAAACCATGATAATATCAATGCAAGGGAATAATCAATTAGGTTCACATACTAGTACAGTACTAAGACTAATCATTATCTGGATGTTCAAGTTTCCATTGCGGCTGGTAAAATCCATACAGGTATCTACACAAAGGAAACCAATAGAAATACCTTTTTGTTCACCACCAGCCATCAACCCAAACCTTTAAAGAAAGGACTTCCTAAGTCACAAATGCTCAGAGTAGCACAAATTTAAAGTAATCATGATGACATGATCAAGGCGTTAGACTGCATGATAGATAAATTAGTGACCCAGGGTTATACACACTCTGAAGGAACAAAAATGAGAGGTCTTGAATCTTCAAAGAGATCAACTACTTTGACCCACATCAAAAACAAAAGAGGATAACATTCCATGGAAGCAGCAAGTTCTGTACCCCAGCGGGCTACTAGAGCATTATGGCCAAGATGCCTCTCCTGCTAAAAATATCGTACAGTAGATAGCGGTTATATATAGTTTCTGCATAATTTTCTGAAAAACAGTCTTGATAAATAGGCCCCTCGGACTTAAACCACCTACAATACTCACACTGGTATTACCCTCGTGACATTCACAATCTCCTGTCTGAGGAAACCTCACTCCTCATCACAGATGTGCCCTTTTCCCATGTTTTTCATGCGCAGGGTCCTCCCTTCTGTTTGTTTTCAAATATTTTTTGTATGTCCTTGTTTTTGTATGTTCTGTCTTCATCACCGCCCCCCCCCCCCCACCACCACCACCACCACCACCATTTCAAAACACTTCTTATTACAAATCAGTGACAATGATATTAAGGGGCCGATTTATCACCATCTGCATTGGATTATGGGGATGTGAGGTGATCAAATTGACCCAATATGCAATGTGAATATTGATTACATCACATGGATGTATCAATAATCGCATGCAGGGACAGAGATTGCGAGTAAGCTCTGTCCCTGCGATGCTACTCCGCAAGTAATAGCTGCGCATGCACTGCCGCCAACATCATTGCTGCTACCACAGCTGCCTGCACCCCCTCCTCATTGAGATGACCCTCCAGACCACTGATCATACTCACCAAACCCGGGGATTGGTGGATGGAGCTCCTGGAGGCCTGCTGGTCATCGGGGCTCCCTACTGCTGTAACCTCTGGTGCTGTAAAGTGAGCTGCCGCTTTGCAGCATCACTTTATTACACTGGAGGTCACAGGAGCAGCAGAGAGTCCCGATGACCAGTAACCCTCACCGGAGCACTGAACATCGGACCCTGGATAGGGGAGTATGAATATTATATATATATATATTTTTTCTTTTATTACTCAGTGATCAGCTTGCCTAGGGGCAGAGAAAGCTGTGCAAGAGTACAGGATTCGCAGTGAGCCGTGATTACGACAGGTTTTTTATTTTTTTATTTAGTAAATTCAGCCAGATCGCATTTCCCATTATAAGTGTGGGAAATGCGATCTTGGTTACTCAAAAAAAAAAAAGTTAATTAAAGGATTTGGAGCACTTTTCGAAAAGCCCCTTAATACATTCAAGTGATAGAAAAATAATGTGAAA
Source organism: Pseudophryne corroboree (assembly GCF_028390025.1). NCBI lineage: Eukaryota > Metazoa > Chordata > Amphibia > Anura > Myobatrachidae > Pseudophryne > Pseudophryne corroboree. Next base: position 662,739,163 of record NC_086449.1, on the reverse strand, counting down.
AAGGTATAAAAAAAGTTTAATAAATCATCCCCTAAATTAGTTCAAAGTGAATTTGCTGTTTGACAGATTAGAGATATGTATCAATTCCTATTTCCCCCCCCCAATAATTTTAACCGAGTGAACAAAACTGACCTACAGTATAGTAGATTCCCACTTTAGTTTGTTGTCATTCTTAATCTGCGCAGGCTTTCCACCATTCCAGAATTAGAGGTATATTTAGTAAACAGCTGCCACAAATCAGAGGCTCTGGCCACCGGATTTAAAAGAGCGATAACATTAAGTACTAATCCAGGGGTAGCCAACCCTGGTCCTCGAGAGCTACCAACAGTGCACGTTTTCCAGGTCTCCTCACAGAGTCCACCTGTGGATCTTTTAAAATGTGACAGTTAGTAATAACTGCACATGTGCATCTGCCAGGTGAGCTGGAAAATGTGAACTGTTGGTAGCTCGCGAGGACCAGGGTTGGCTACCACTGTACTAAACACTCCTGATTTTGGGGGTCATTCCGAGTTGTTCACTCGCTAGCAGATTTTAGCAGCATTGCACACGCAAGCCCGCCGCCCTCTGGGAGTGTATCTTAGCATAGCAGAATTGCGAATGAAAGATTAGCAGAATTGCGAATAGAAATTTCTTAGCAGTTTCTGAGTAGCTCGAGACTTACTCCTACACTGTGATCAGCTCAGCCCGTTTCGTTCCTGGTTTGACGTCACAAACACGCCCTGCGTTCGGCCAGCCACTCCCCCGTTTCTCCATACACTCCCGCGTTTTATCCTGGCACGCCTGCGTTTTTCCGCACACTCCCAGAAAACGGACAGTTTCCGCCCAGAAACACCCACTTCCTGTCAGTCACACTCCGATCACTTCAACGATGGAAATTCTTCGTTCGGACGTGATTAAATCTACTAAGTTTTGTGCTAAAATACTTAGCGCATGCGCACTGCGTACCATGCGCATTTTCGCCTTAATCGCTCCGTTGTGAAAATCGGCAACGAGCGAACAACTCGGAATGACCCCCATTGTTAGTAACCTTTTGAATCCTTCAGCCACAAGCGTTAACAATGTCGCTACAATGACCTTCCCTGGTGTACATCCATGCATCCAAATAGGCAAGGCCTGAGATAATCACTTTCAGTGTCTACAGATCTTGTGCATCTGTAGACGCCACTATCGGTCTCTCCATTGAAACGTTCACCAGCCATATGCTAGGTGCAGATAAGCCATTGCACTTTCTTTCAAAGACGGACAGGGGCAAATTGGGAACTGAAAGTTGCCCTGGAAAAATTGTGTAGATGTGGGCTCACATGGGCAGCACCAGAGGTATTCCGTGTAACTATGGCAGCAGCACCATCAAATGTCAACAAACAAATCAGGCCCCACATGCACGTGTGGAGATGTGCCCCGTGTCCCAGGGCACATCGGACCGGCAGGGTGCAGGGGATCTGCATCCCCTGCAGTTCCTGGCTGTGGGCAGCGCTGGGGCAGCTTGTCTGTCCCCAGCGCCTGTCAGTGTGTGGCAGCGGCGGGTGTCTGGTGCAGGGATCAGACGTTTCCCTGCACCAGACTGTCACTGGCGTCGGGCAGCACCGTGGCAGCGGCGCTTTAAACTTGGCGCCATTCAGGCTGCCAATGAAAAGCGCCGCCCACGGCTTTTCAAATCCAGCGCCGTCCGCGAGCCAATCGCGGCTCGCGGGGCGCCGGCCAATCAGAAGCGGGCGCAGCGAGCCAATCGGCGCTCGCCGCGTCATAGGCCACGCCTATGACGTCAGAAGACGCCGGGTGGAGAAAAAGACTAGGAGAGCGCAGAAGAGCCGGACGGGGAGCCGAGGCGGCGTGGACGAGGAAGAAGACGGCGGCCGTGGGGAGAAGAGCTCCGGTGGCCGCTGAAGAGGCCGGAAGATGTCGGCCTCCTGAAAGAAGATGTCCAGTGGCGGCTGGACTCAGAAGGACGGCGGAGGCGGCACTGCTGGCCAGGACGGGTCAGCAGCAGAAGAGGGCGGCGGAGATCCCTGGATCAGGTGAGGCCTCAGTGAGGCTACGCTCACCCCCTCCCCTTTTCCTCCCTAGACCATCAGGGACGGGCAATAGGCCCGGGGGCACAGTTCAGGCACTAGGCCTGTTGCGCAGATAGGAGATTGGGGGTCACCATCTGAGTCGGTGGTTTGGGCGTTAGGCCCAAGCCGCCTAAACAGCGTAGTAGGCGGGCAGTAGGCCTGAGGGGCGAAAACAGGCAATAGGCCTGGGGGACAAATAGAGGGCATTAGGCCCTAGTTTGGTTGTCGGCAGTTAGGGCTATGAGGTGACCCTGGGCACTAGGCCCAGGTCATCCAACGGGTGACCAGTTAGGCGGGCGCTAGGCCCAAGGGTAATATCGGGCCTCGGGCCCGTGCGCAAATAGGGGGCACTAGGCCCAGTCCATAAGTGGCCCTCCTCAAAGGTGGATAAAGGTGGCACTGGGCACTAGGCCCAGTCCACCCCAAGGTGTTCAGGCAGGCAGGCCCACTCGGCCTGAGCCCCTGAGAAGAGAGTACGGGAGGTGGGTGAGCTGTGCGGCCCCCACTACCGGGTGTTCTGAGTCGGGTACTTAAAGGGACAGCACCGTGGTAGTTGCTTGCACTGTGTATCGTGATGTATGTTGTTACCGTGCGGGGCAAAGTGTGAGCTTGTTAAGTGTGCTTAGTTTGTTGCACCACACCCACAGAGTTAGTTTGAGGGCTCTGCCGTTGTAGTTAGTATAGGGGTGTGACACTAGGTTAGAGTTAGGCCCCGCACGGCTGTTTGCTTGTTTGTTTGCCTCCTTACAGGGACCTGTAAGAGAAGAAGATGTTCGCAGTGCGGAACTGACGGTGAGTAGCCTCTGTGTACGTTTGTCCCTTGTCTGTCCCCGAGCGCCGGAAAAGGGATTGCTCACGGACGTGATAATCCCCTTCATCACACTACGCGCGAGAGTGCGAGTGTGTGAAATCTGGGTGGCTGAGGCTTTGTGCCAGTGATGACCTTTCACCCAACCGGTGAAGGTCGCCATCACCCCTGGGGTATTCCCTTTTCCAATGGAAGAAGGGTTGATACCCCCCTTAAGGTAGACTATTTTCTCCTCAGCTCGTTCGTCTGTCAGTTCCGAGAGGGAATCGCCGTGTCCGGATCCGACTGAAGATTGCCAGTTCCGTTGAAGGTTCCGGTAACTGAAGGTGAGAGAGAGAGCGGCGCCTGGTGAGTACCGAAACTACACCTGCACGGCAGCAGGCACCACCACACGCACCGCCGCCCTCTTACATTTTGGCATAGTCGGCAGGATCAAGGATACAGGATCACGGACACGATGTGGAACGCCACCAGGAAGACCTCCCTGTGGACGGCTCCGGAACAGACTCACCCCCGGACGTGTGCGGACCAGAGCGACTGGGTGACGGTGTCTGGGGCAGACCTCCTGAAGATAGTGCAGCGATCGGTCCAGCGTGAAAAGGAAGAGCGCCGGGAGAAGGGGCGCAAGATGGCCGCTGTGACGCCCTGCAAGAAATGTCGGCAAACGGGGCACTTTGCCGACGAGTGTACTTGGCGAGAGACGTCCCCAAAGAAGGTGGTCCAGGAAGCGGACCGAAGACGTCAGAAGGGCCAAGCGAAGAAAGGAGTCCTGGTGTTTGCTCTGCGGAAACTACGGGCATGAGCATAACCGTTGTCCCTGGGATGAAGAGTGGAGCCAAGATGAGGTTGATTTCCAGTGTGAAAGCTGTGGAGATCCCCGACATCGGCTCCTGGAATGTCCATGGACTGAAGACAGGACAGACTACGAGGCCACGGTGAAGCAGCTGACGGAATCTCGTCAGCAGCTTTGGGACCGGGTGGCTGCAGAGCCCTTGTGTGCGCTCTGCGAGAGGACATGCGCTTCCCGATTGTCCGTGGAATGAAGACCGGATGATTGCGGATGGTTGTGCCCAGAGATGGGAGGAGGAAACCAGGGAAATGGAGCGGGAAGACCCTGCTGGAAGCTAGTTCGCAGGTGCCCATTTCCTCTGAGCCGGAACCAACGGGTGAAGATTCCCCAGTGAAGGAGGTGGCCAAGGAACCCGTCTTGGAGTAGGTGGCAGTGGCCCTCCCTTGTTGGAAGTGTCGGCGACCAGGACATGCGGCCAGTGAGTGCTCCTGGGAAGATGCCGCGAACCTACTCTGTCCCAAGAAAGCGACCCCAGTAACGAAGGATCCTTTCCCGCATCAGGCGGAGGTGGATGACTGGGAGGAGAAGAAACCACGTTGTAAAGAAAGGCGTGAAGACCCAGTGACGAGGATGTCCGGAATCTCCGCGCGTTGGGACCGTCCACGACCAGGACGTGCGGAACAGGTGTGTCCTGGGTACCTAGAGATGCCAGCAGAAGCAAAGGAGTACGCTGAGGAATTAGAGATGCCAGCGGAAGAGAAGTACGCTGAGGAAGTAAAGATGCCAGCGGAAGCGAAGGAGTACGCTGAGGAAGTAAAGATGTCAGCGGAAGTGAAGGAGTACGCTGAGGAAGTAAAGATGCCAGCGGAAGGGACCAAGTACGCTGAGGAGGAAAATAATCCCCTAGTCCAGGTATCGGTGGAGGAGGACTCGGACTACGGTGAGCTGTCCGCCGACGAATCCCTCCAAGAACAGATGGAGGACGACTCTGGCATCGGAAGCGCCGACGAGAGTGACTGGCAGGATCGGGTGGAGTCGCGCTCCCAGTTGATTGCCCTCCGTGGAGAGGAGGAGATAGTCCTGGAGCAAGAATACCTGCCGGAAGTGCCGAAATGGACGGACGTACGGGGAGAGGATCGTGATGCCGTGGGAGGACCCGTTCCAGAGGAAGACATGGGACCTTTGGAGATGCCCCACGAGGAGATGCGCCAGATGGTGGTTGTTGCCCGGGAGGAAACTGATGCCCCGGAGGATTCCGCTGTTGGGTGGTGGTCGGTACCACACCCTGAAGACAGGGACGAAGCCACAGACGAAATCGGAGGTCAAGAGTGGGTGACTGTTGTCCCCGTGGAGGAAGATTCCCCTTGGTGGGCCACGTCGAGCGACCGTGAGGAGGTGTCACTCCCCCAGAGGGTCCACCGATGGAGGTCAGGAGGAGCGAAGAGGAGGAATCCGGAACGGGTGGAGGAGGGATGTGGGGTCACAGTCTGTCCGGGCTGGGCCCTCGAACACAACCTCGCCGGAGGGACCTCGGAATTTCCTGACCCGCGGACAATGGACGTCGTGGAGACCTTTGTAGGGACTACAAAGGAAAAAGGGGGGGGGGAAATGTGGAGATGTGCCCCGTGTCCCAGGGCACATCGGACCGGCAGGGTGCAGGGGATCTGCATCCCCTGCAGTTCCTGGCTGTGGCAGCACTGGGGCAGCTTGTCTGTCCCCAGCGCCTGTCAGTGTGTGGCAGCGGCGGGTGTCTGGTGCAGGGATCAGACGTTTCCCTACACCAGACTGTCACTGGCGTCGGGCAGCGCAACGGCGCTTTAAACTTGGCTCCATTCTGGCCGCCAATAAAAAGCGCCGCCCGCGGCTTTTCAAATCCGGCGCCTGCCAATCAGAGGCGGGAGCGGCAAGCCAATCAGCGCTCGCCGCGCCATAGGCCCCGCCCCCGGCGTTTGACGTCAGAAGACGCCGGGCGGGAGAAAAAGACTAGGAGAGCGCGGAAGAGCGCAGAAGAGCTGGACGGGGAGCCGAGGCGGCGTGGACGAGGAAGAAGACGGTGGCCGTGGGGAGAAGAGCTCCGGTGGCCGCTGAAGAGGCTGGAAGATGTCGGCCTCCTGAAAGAAGATGTCCAGCGGCGGCTGGACTCAGAAGGATGGCGGAGGCGGCGCTGCTGGCCAGGACGGGTCAGCAGCAGAAGAGGGCGGCGGAGATCCCTGGATCAGGTGAGGCCTCAGTGAGGCTACGCTCACCCCCTCCCCTTTTCCTCCCTAGACCATCAGGGACGGGCAATAGGCCCGGGGGCACAGTTCAGGCACTAGGCCTGTTGCGCAGATAGGAGTTTGGGGGTCACCATCTGTGTCGGTGGTTTGGGCGTTAGGCCCAAGCCGCCTAAACAGCGTAGTAGGCAGGCAGTAGGCCCGAGGGGCGAAAACAGGCAATAGGCCTGGGGGACAAATAGAGGGCATTAGGCCCTAGTTTGGTTGTCGGCAGTTAGGGCTATGAGGTGACCCTGGGCACTAGGCCCAGGTCATCCAACGGGTGACCAGTTAGGCGGGCGCTAGGCCCAAGGGTAATATCGGGCCTCGGGCCCGTGCGCAAATAGGGGGCACTAGGCCCAGTCCATAAGTGGCCCTCCTCAAAGGTGGATAAAGGTGGCACTGGGCACTAGGCCCAGTCCACCCCAAGGTGTTTAGGCAGGCAGGCCCGCTCGGCCTGAGCCCCTGAGAAGAGAGTACGGGAGGTGGGTGAGATGTGCGGCCCCCACTACCGGGTGTTCTGAGTCGGGTACTTAAAGGGACAGCACCGTGGTAGTTGCTTGCACTGTGTATCGTGATGTATGTTGTTACCGTGCGGGGCAAAGTGTGAGCTTGTTAAGTGTGCTTAGTTTGTTGCACCACACCCACAGAGTTAGTTTGAGGGCTCTGCCGTTGTAGTTAGTATAGGGGTGTGACACTAGGTTAGAGTTAGGCCCTGCACGGCTGTTTGCTTGTTTGTTTGCCTCCTTACAGGGACCTGTAAGAGAAGAAGATGTTCGCAGTGCGGAACTGACGGTGAGTAGCCTCTGTGTACGTTTGTCCCTTGTCTGTCCCCGAGCGCCGGAATAGGGATTGCTCACGGACGTGAAAATCCCCTTCATCACACTACGCGCGAGAGTGCGAGTGTGTGAAATCTGGGTGGCTAAGGCTTTGTGCCAGTGATGACCTTTCACCCAACCGGTGAAGGTCGCCGTCACCCCTGGGGTATTCCCTTTTCCGGTGGAAGAAGGGTTGATACCCCCCTTAAGGTAGACCATTTTCTCCTCAGCTCGTTCGTCTGTCAGCTCTGAGAGGGAATCGCCGTGTCCGGATCCGACTGAAGATTGCCAGGTCCGTTGAAGGTTCCGGTACCTGAAGGTGAGAGAGCGGCGCCTGGTGAGTACCGAAACTACACCTGCACGGCAGCAGGCACCACCACACGCACCGCCGCCCTCTTACACACGTGAATCTTTCCTATGAGGCCGATGACCAATCCGCCCCTGTACTGTATATCCACCTGTAGTCCAGTTTATTCCTGTGGGCACTGATCATATATTTTGCCCACACATCTTATTAGTTAAAAATAGTTTATACTTTCAAATGACAATGAAATAACCTAATGACTATGGAGTCTTGTTTGTATTTCTGCCTATCCCATTGTTTTATAATCTAGTTATCAGTAATGTCATTCAAGCAAATGCTGTCCTTGCACATGTGTGAATTCTGTCCTGTTTAATTTTCAAGCACAGCAAAAAGAAAAAATGTTTCCCGTGACAACCACTGTGCCAGTTACAGCTTTATAAATGCAGTTTACTCGTATATTATTTAACATTTGTGACCTTCCATAAAAACATATTGTTGCCTTAAAGTAAGTCTTTTAAATAAAAAAAAAAGTTTTAAACAATAGATCATTAAATTCAGGGACATCCACTTTTGTTTAGTCTTTATATTAGTGAACCTTTTAATGTTCTTTAAATATTTGTAGACAATTCTCTTTCATGTTTTTACTAATTTGCTATTACATGTATTTCCAGCTTTGCTGTTTACAAGACTCTGTTAAGCATCGCTAATAAAAGTTTGCAACAATATTTTAAGAAACCAGCCATTTTGGAGCTTAAGCAACAAGTATGCAACGTGAAAACTTATTCCTGTGTAGAGTGAAAAAAAAATCATCTTACATTATTTTTCCTGTGGTTTCATTGTTGACTCAAATCCCTGCCCAACAGCCAGGGTTGCATGACACTGCAGATGTTCAGCGTTTTCAGCTTCTTAATATTCCTCCTACTGAAATCTATGTCAGCAGCCATTGCAACCAGCAACAGTGGTGGATTGGCCATAGAGTTTACAGGAAGCTTTCCCGGTAGGCTGGTGGCAATGAAGAAGAACAAAAGACATATCGTGTATGAACATTAATATAATACCACATGACACACATCACACAGATGTAAACAATAAACAGAATGTGTAACCAAGGACACCAATGAATAAAAACAAATCATAGGACCCCTCTTTTATTCATTTGTGTCCTCGGTTATACATTCTGTTTATTGTTTACATATCACATGATATGTCTTTTGTTCTTCTCATGTTCTAATCAATGCATATTGGTGTGAAATCATCTGAGGAGGAAACGACCATAGATGAACGTATTGTTTACTATCACATACCATAACGATATTGTGGTGTAAGGCACCTAGTGATACTTATACACCATATTCTGTATTATTTTATTGCCTAAAACTTTGGGGTGTTGCAGAGAGACGCCCATTTGGTGTATATAATTCATAGGGCTGCCTGAGTGTTCCTGCGCAGTTTTTGGAGTATCCGACAATTACCCTCTGCACATCCATTCCCAGCACAGCTTTAACTGTGTGAAATTTGTATATTCTCACCGTGCATGTGTGGGTATCCTCCGGGTACTGTGGTTTTCTTCCACATCCCAAAAAATATGGCTCCTGACAAAAATATACTCTAGTGTGTAATAGTGCATGTACATGGACAGAATATATGGGCCAAGGGGTTCTTATCTGATGTCAAATTCTATGTATCTATCCACTGCTTCTATGTCTCTCACCGTACCCACCACCTTACCCTCTGCATCACTATATTACCATCACCCTCCCAGTCACCCTCTGCTTCACCCTGTTACCCACTGCCTTTCCCTATCACCCCCTCCCTGTCACTTACTGCCTCTCCCCGTCACCCACTCTCTCTCCCCATCGCCCTTTCCTGTCATCCACTGCCTCTCTGTCTCCCACTATGTCTCCCCATCATCTCTCTCTTCTGTCATCCTCTCCCTGTCACTCACTGCCTCTATCCATCGTACTCTAAGTTGCCCACTGCCTCTCCCTGTCTTCAGAAAAGCAGTTTGAGATTGAGGTGAGGCAGTGCTGGCTGTCGGAAGAGGGGTCAGGAGGTTGAAGAGAGAAGTTACTCTCTAGTCTAGAAGCTGGGAATGGGAGCCTGTCTTTGACTGGTGAAGGGACTGGGTGAGGACTCGGGAGTCAAAGGTTGGCATGAGCTAGTGAGCAGATGATGGCGGCATAAAGGGTTAGGAAGTATGAGGAAAATAAGGCCGTGGCTTGTGGATAGGGCATTCCTTTTGATGTCACAACCCTTGTTGTGGGTCCACATCCTCTTTTCCAGGAGTGCGCCCGCCTTCGGTGCACACAAAAGTATACACCCCCTGTCATTTTGTTCTGGAACCACCCCCTGGGTATAAATACACAAACAGAGATCGATTTGTATATGACACTTCTGCCAGCAACCTGTGTGTGAAAGAATTGGTACAGATGGTCTGGGGAGATACTGTAGGCAAGGTGAGTATAATATGATAAAAGCCTATAGTCTAAACTGAATCTTTGTAAGAGCAAATGTTCACACTGGAATGTAACTCTCCTCACATTCTTGTACTTGATTTTCTCTCTGCCAGTAACTGCATTTCCTATACACACTGAGGGGCAGATGTATTAAGCCTGGAAAAGTGATAAAGTGGAAGGTGATAACGCACCAGCCAATCAGCTGCTGCCTGCCAAGTTACAGGCTGGTTTTGAAAAATGACAGGAGCTGACTGGCTGGAGAATTATCACCTTCCACTTTATCACTTCTCCAGGCTTAATACATCTGCCCCTGAATGCTGTAGTAAACACATTGGTCACATACAGAACATTCACTCCTGCAGTCATTTAATTCTGAAAGTGTTACTAGTGAGAGAGATGAAAATGTGCAGGGGAAAGGGATGAAGGGAAATGCACAGACTTTAGAATACAATTAAACACTGATTTTTCTTTTTTCCTGTTAAGACATAGAAACCCTAGATTTACCTGCTGCAATACCAACCAAATAAATGACCTGCCTCTGAGAGGTGGGTTACAGTATCTGTGAAGGCTTACACAAATATGTAATCATACATGTAGTGTCTGCACACCATATGTTGCAAGATGCTTGCTATGAGTTAGATGCTCCAACACCAGTAGTGCAGCATACTTTTTCCATATATATTGTATCTCATCATAGCCACATACTAAGCAACTCACAGTGCATCAAAGACGCTAGTTTGCAAATTTTGTCACAAAGGAATTGGTACAAACTATGTACAAAGTTTCAAATTAAGCATAGCAAGCAAGAGAGGTATGGTCGTGGCCACCAGTTTCAGAACCTTAGGCTGCAAGTCCAAGTAGTCCGTGTACATTAGCAATGTAGTTTGCTCTGGGAGTGCTGGCTGCGGGGTCTTCTTCAGTTGCTTAGACCATCAGGCAGGAAGTGAGCACACTTTCTGTCATCTGATCTGAGGCTAAGAGCACTGGGGGCGTGGCAGCTGGGGTCCGAAGCTGCTGTTCTCTGATATCTCCAAGGATAATAATAATAAAGAGTAGAGGGAAGAAAATGTCACTGCAAGCATAGCCCAGGCCAGGAGTACAAACGGCAGCTGGGGGTGCAGTGCTGCGCCCTGTCAGTCTTGACCTTCCATGTTTATACAGAGGGAGGGATGGGAGGGGATGGGCTCCAGTTCAGCAGATTCACCTTTTCCCAATCCTTTGTACCCAACCTTGAAATTAATTTAAAATCCTAAAACTATCAGACCTACCCTTTACACTATGTTTACAAGTGGTGCATGATGGCTCAGTGGCTAGCAATGTTGTGTGTGGTGGGGAATTGAGACTAACCTCCAGCAGGGCAGCAACCTTGGTGAACGATTACATAATTGGTTCTAGAAAAATGAATACTACTACTTACAAGGAATGTAATGCATGCTTTGATGGGGATGTAGTTAATATCCCGGTGGTCAGAATACAGACGCCGGGATCCTGACATCTTCTTCAGGGCTAATCCCACCAGAGGGTGTCCACGACACTCACAGAGTGGGAATAGAACCTGTGGCGAGCCTGCAAGGAGCTTTCTAGTGCTCGCACCACTGCCAGCATTCTGGTGGCCAGGATCTCGGCGTCTGTATTCTGACCGCCGGGATCCAATATAGCAAAGAGACAAGAAGCAGTACTTGTAGACTGCTGTCCTTCCTAAATAACCTCACACATAGTTTGTCAGAGATGATACCCAGCGATAGCTATCACCATATCGGGGACTGTAATAAAGGAGAAGCACCTTAATAAATGTGGTTTCTAAATTTAGTAAATAGACCAATTAATCTGATATAATAACAACAAAGTCGTTTTTTTTTCATTCTTCTGTATAACATACTTTATATCCTATTGTTTGCACATGACAAACCATCTCATTAATACTTGCCTAAAAAAAAATCACCTTTTATCTAAATGTTCCTTTAGTGTTGGTTTTACTTTTAGATGACAGAAATAGCTGGTAATTATGTTTTATAGTCCATAATGTTATGAGATTTTACAGATGTCTTAACATATATTACATTCTATAGTTTAAGACCCACACAAAAATGAACCCCCTGAGCAGTTAAACAGACTTGTAAAGTCTTGTTATGTAGGAGGTATGATATAAATTGCCTAAAGGTTACAAACAGATATACTGTAGGGGGAGATTTATCAAGCGTTGGAGAGAGAAAGTGGAAAGTGACAGAAGCTGATGGGCAACTTATCCACTTTCTCTTCAAAGCTTGATACATCTCCCCCATACTGAGCAAGAATGCAAAGCTGACTCTTGGAGACATTAACTGTAAAACCAAATAAAACTAATATGTATACATAAAATAAAACTGTAAGGGCTGTGTCTGTACATAGGGGGTAATTCAGAGTTGATCACAGCAGCAAATTTGTTAGCAGTTGGGCAAAACCATGTGCATTGCAGGTGTGGCAGATATAACATGTGCAGAGAGAGTTAGATTTGGGTGATTTATATTGTTTCTGTGCAGGGTAAATACTGGCTGCCTTATCTTTACAATGCAATTTAGATTTCAGTTTGAACACACTCCACCCAAATCTAATAGGCCCTACACACTGGGCGATCTGACTGCAAGATATGAACGATCTCGTTCATTAATGAATGAGATAATGTTCATATCGTGCAGTGTGGAGGCAACAGCAATGAACGATGCACGGCCCTGCGCTCGTTCATCGCTGGTGCCCCGTCGGCTGTGCATGCAGGCCAATATGGACGATCTCGTCCATATTTGCCTGCATTGCTACGAAGTCGGGTGACGGGGAGTGAAGGTCGCCCGTTGGCCGAATCCGCCGTCGGGCAGTTCGGCGGCCGATCGTTAAATGTGTAGGGCCCTTAACTCTCTCTGCACATGTTATATCTGCCCTCCTGCAGTGCAACTGCTAACAAATTTGCTGCTGCGATCAACTCTGAATTAGGCCCATAGTTTTTCTTTTTCTTTTAGAAATATACTTCAAGGGATTGTTTATGAACTATAGAGACAAATAATGTTTTTATTTTTGTCTATTTGTCAGCCTGCTCATTCTGGCAGAACTCAATAACTACTGGATGAATCACATTTTCACTATTGTAAAGCTCTGTAACCTACTGTACAAAGAAACTGAGGTATGTATGATTTCAATGTGACATCACGGAGAGGAGCAATAAAGAAAAAACCAGATGCTAAACACTCGGCTCCTCAAGTCCAAAATGTGGACTATACTGTACGTGTTGTATTTCTGAACTCACTTCATGCATCTGGACTTCCAGTGCACAGCATTGCTCTGAAAGTTGATGTTCTGATCATACTTCTGCAGAACTTGACTGTGCTCAAATTTTGCAATGGAACCCGACTTAAAGTGTCTGCTCTGCAGGCGAACCTAACTGAGGCAGAGAATCCAACGGGATGTTGCCCAGGTGCAGTGGCGTAACTAGAAGTTTTTCTCCCCCAAGCCAAAAAATTCTTCGGCGCCCCCCCCCATCCCCCATAATTGGCACTATGAAAGGGACAAACATGCGCACGCCGCCAAAAAGGGTGTGTGGCTTCGTTGGAATGGGCGTGGCTTTGCATAAAGGGGCGTGGTATTGCAGGAAAAGACTTCCTTATACCCCAGTTTTGCAACCTGCACGCCCAGACGTTAGCCACCACTGGAAAGAAAAATAATCCTGATTCATGCCCCTTACATTATTTGTCATTTTTCCTCTTTATAGTAATGCCCAGTATACATTATGCCACATACTGCAATGGCCCTTAGACATTATGCCACACACAATAATGCACATGACACAATATGCACACACTCTAATGCCCCCGACACATTATGCCACACACCGTAATGCCTGTGACACGTTATGCCACACACCGTAATGCCTGTGACACATGACGACAGGAATCGCAATGCCCGTTATACATTATGCTACACACTGCAATGCCCCTGATAGATTATAGCACATACAATGCCTGTGACACATTATGACACACACTGCAATGACCCTGAGACATTATACCACAATGCCCGTGATATAGTATACAACACACAATAATGCCTGACACATACCGCAATGCCCGTTATACATTATGCCACACTGCAATGACCCTGAGACATTATACCACATACCACAATGCCCGTGATATAGTATACAACACACAGTAATGCCTGACACATTATGACACATACCGCAATGTCCGTGATACATTATGCCACACACTGCAATGACCCTGAGACATTATACCACATATCACAATGCCCGTGATATAGTATACCATACACCATAATACCTGTGACACATACCGCAATGCCCGTTATACATTATGCCACACTGCAATGCCCCTGAGACATTATACCACATACCACAATGCACGTGATATAGTATGCCACACACCGTAATGCCTGTGACACATTATGACACACACCGCAATGTCCGTGATACATTATGCCACACACCGTAATGCCCATTACACATTAAGTCCTACAGTAAGGCTTCTAATTACTTTTAAATTACCTGCTCGTTGCCAGGGGTTTCATGCTCTTGGTTCCATGCATGGTGCCAGGGGTTTTCATGCTCAGGGTGTCATGCTCGTTGCCAGGTGTTTCATACACTGGGTGTCATGCTCGTTGCCAGGGGTTTCATGCACTGGGTGTCATGCTCGTTGCTAGGGGGTAGTGCTTGTTGCTAGGGCTGTGCTCCCAGTGCCACATATTCCCCTACAGTGCCAGGTACTCACATGCCCCCAGTGCCAAATATAGCCCCCCACCCAGTGCCACATATGCCCCCAGTGCCAGATATTCCCCCACAGTGCCAGGTGCTCACGTGCCACCAGTGCCAGGTACACATGCAGTGCCATATATCCCCCTCAGTACCCCCCAGTGCCATATATGACCCCTCAGTGCCATATATGCCCCCACACTTCCCCCCCAGTGCCATATATACCCCCCCAGTGCCATATATGCCCCCTCAGTGCCCCCTGTGCATACATGCCCCCTCAGTACCATATATGCCCCCTCAGTGCCCCCTGTGCCATACATGCCCCCGCAGTGCCATATATGCCCCCTCAGTGTCCCCTGTGCCATACATGCCCCCTCAGTGCCATATATGCCCCCTCAGTGTCTTCTGTGCCATGCATGCCCCCTCAGTGTCCCCCCCCCCCCCCTCGCTGCTGTGAAGGAGGAACAAGGAGGGCACAGCGCGCGCCTCTCTCATGTCCCTCCTGCATCTCCGTCTCTCTGGTCTAATAAATGAAGTGCCGGTTCGTGAGCCAATCAGAGCTCACGAACGGCACTTCTCCTTTATTAGACCAGACGGACGGAGACGCAGGATGGACACGGGAGAGGCGCGCGCGGCGCGCTGTGCCCTCCGTGTCCGTCCTTACAGCAGGGAGGGTGTGGAGACAGCAGATTGACATGCGGACGCATGTCAATCTGCTCTAAATAAGTGGCGCCCTCGCCCCCAAGCCACCGCGAGCGCTGCGGGGGCAGTAGTTACGCCACTGCCCAGGTGAGACAATGTTTATACCACGTACAGTATACTCCTTTTTCCCATCAATTTTCCTTTTCGGTTCCTGTAGGTGTGTGCTACGCAAAGACGCTCAACAAGTCGCTGGGTCAAACGCTCAGGGCTGCAGGCATAGATCTCAGGACCTGCTGCTTCTCATGGTTTACATGGCTTGCTCACAAGTTAGTATCCACAAGCATCTTTTTGTGCTTATCCTTGAAGGATAAACTGCAAATATTGTTTACAAAGACATTTTTTTAAGTCATATAAAGTCTATTATAAAGAAATGTACATACAGTGCGTCCTGAAAGTATTCACAGCGCTTCACTTGTTCCACATTTTGTTATGTTACAGCCTTATTCCAAAATGGAATAAATACATTTTTTCCCTCAAAATTCTACACACAATACACTATATTGTCAATAGGAAAAAAGTTTTTTTTTGCGGTTTCTGCAAATTTATTCAAAATGAAAAACAAAGAAATCACATGTACATAAGTACTCACAGCCTTTGCCATGAAGCTCAAAATTGAGCTCAGGTGCATCCTGTTTCAACTGATCATCCTTAAGATGTTCCTACAGCTTAATTGGAGTCCACCTGTGGTAAATTCAGTTGATTGGACATGATTTGGAAAGGCACACACCTGTCTATATAAGGTCCCACACTTGACAGTGCATGTCTGAGCACAACCCAAGCATGAAGTCAAAGGAATTGTCTGTAGACCCCTGAGACAGGATTCTCTTGAGGCACAAATCTGGGGAAGGGTACAGAAAAATATCTGCTGCTTTGAAGGTCCCAATGAGCACAGTGGCCTCCATCATCCGTAAATGGAAAAAGTTCTGAACCACCAGGACTCTTCCTAGAGCTGGCCGGCGGACTAAACTGAGCGATTGTGGGAGAAGGGCCCTAGTCAGGGAGTTGACTAAGAACCTGATGTCGGAGCTACAGCATTCCTCTGTGGAGAGAGGAGAACCTTCCAGAAGGACAACCATCTCTGCAGCAATCAACCAATCAGGCCTGTATGGTAGAGTGGCCGACAGATGCCACTCCTTAGTAAAAAGCACATGGCAGACCACCTGGAATTTTCCAAAATGCACCTGAAGGACTCTCAGACCATAAGAAACAAAATTCTCTGGTCTGATGAGACAAAGATTGAACTATTTGGTGTGAATGCCAGGCATCATGTTTTGAGGAAACCAGGCACCGCTCATCACCAGGCCAATACCATCTATACAGTGAAGCATGGTGGTGGCAGCATCATGCTGTGTGGATGTTTTTCAGTGGCAGGAATTGGGAGACTAGTCAGGATAGAGGGAAAGATGAATGCAGCAATGTACAGAGACATCCTGGATGAAAACCTGCTCCACAGCACTCTTGACCTCAGACTGGGGCGACGGTTCATCTTACTGCAGGACATCGACCCTAAGCACACAGCCAAGATATCAATTGAGTGGCTTCAGGACAACTCTGTGAATATCCTTGAGTGACCCAGCCAGAGCCCATATTTGAACCTGATTGAACATCTCTGGAGAGACCTGAAAATGGCTGTGCACCGATGCTTCCCATCCAACCTGATGGAGCTTGAGAGTTGCTGCCAAGAGGAATGGCAAGCGATTGGCATCATATTCAAAAAGACTTGAGGCTGTAATTGCTGCCAAAGGTGCATCAACAAAGTATTGAGCAAAGGCTGTGAATACTTATGTACATGTGATTTCTTAGTTTATTATTAATAAATTTACAAAAATCTAAAAAAACCAACTTTTTTCACGTTGTCATTATGGGGTATTGTGTGTATAATTTTGAGGGAAAAATTAATTTATTCCATTTTGGAATAAGGCTGTAACATAACAAAATGTGGAAAAAGTGAAGCGCTGTGAATACTTTCCAGATGCACTGTACGCATCAACATGGGACAGTACAATAAATTACATGTACCAATTCAATCCAGAAATGAAAAGGGAGGGAAGAATGCATAATAGTAATCCTGAGGCATGCACAGTGTCAGGGCAAATAAGTAGAATAAATAACATTATATAGGAGTAAGACTGTATAGAAAATTAGCAACACTTACATAAACTCAGTAAAAAGTCTTAGACAGCTAACGAGGAAACGCACATAAGTGTAAAATGTAAGTCTGAGTATCATCAGTGGAACGATAAAAGATAATAATGGAAAGAGAGGGGAGAAGGGAAAAAGATTGGGGTGTGACGAATTGGGGAACAGGTGGGGGAGAAAAGGAAAAAAAAAGCAATAATGCAAATGCTTGCAGACCCAGGACTGAAATTAACCAAGACCTGGGAGAGGAGTATCGTGAAATAGAAACACAGGAAGCCAGATGGAGTGGAATTGTTTCACTGTGTTGTTTTGTAAGCTCGTAATATATTCCATTTTGTTAATAAACCATATTCTATTTATTAGTTCCTGATGACATCAGAAACTTTCCAATTACGGGTGATTTAATATCTAGCTGCGCAAGATTCATGAAGAACCAATTTGTTGGAATCCTTAGAGATATGGTAAATAGGAGCACAAATGAGTAGTTAACAGGGGAAAGGCGCTCAGAGAGATCGACCAGTTAGGCTAGAAGGCGACGGACCATGTTCCAATTGCATATGAGCACAGGGCATGTCCACTACACATGATAAAAGGAGCCTATCTGTCCGCAGCTTCTCCAACACAAGTCAGAGGTATTAGGGTAGATCCGGTGCAGCTGCTCTGTTACCAGGTACCATCGCGTGTAAACTTTGTACGAGTTCTCGCGTATGGCGACACTAATAGAACATTTAGATACTGCAGAGCGAATGGTGTCCCATACTTCATCTTCTAACCGTTGCTCAAGGTCTGCCTCCCAAGCTCGTTTGTGAGGCTCCAGGAGGGGAGACTCCAATGTCAGAACAGATTTATAGAGGATTGAGATTGCGTTCCTGTCAGTAGAAGGAACGTGCAGAAGATATGAGAGGCGTAGTGAGTGAATAAAATGACGGATTTGCAAATACTTGAAGTGTAGGGAGTTAGGGATATCATATTTATCCTGCAAGTTGGTAAATGATTTGATAGCATGAGTGCTTGTGACGTGGCAAACTTTCGTAATGCCTGCTGAAATCCAGGGGAAAGCCATTGCAGGAGAGAGCCCAGGACGAAAGCAGGATTATTCCAAAGGGGAGTAAGGAGAGACGGATTTGAAGATAGCTTTAGTTTCGTGTTGAAAGATTCCCAACTGTGAAGCGTCAACTTGACTGTAGGGGAAGGAGAATTAAATTGTATATGGGGTAACGGGGTAAACAGGGCAGAAAGGAAATCGAGTGGATGCCTAATAAATCACTCTCCAGATCGACCCATCTCTTGGTGTACCGCGGGGCATGCCAGTCTATCAACTGACTTAACCGAGTAGCATAAAAAAAAAAGTTGAAGGAAGGGAAGCCCGAGACCTCCATTTTGAGAGTGTTTAGCTAAAATGTCCCGTCTAATTCGTGGCTTTTTGTGGTTCTAAATGAATTTACAGAATGCAGTTTGAAGGGTATGGAGAGAGTGTAATGGGATTTGAATTGGAAGGGTTTGGAATAAGTACAAAAGCTTAGGAAACCTTGTTCATTTTTACGCCATTAATTCGGCCTACCCACGACAAAAAATAGGATTCCTAGCGCTGGAGATCTTGGAGGATTGATATAAAAAGAGTAGGATAGTTAGTACGGTACAAAGAAAATTTTTTATGATCAATGTGTACATAAAAATAAATCACAATATTAGATGGCACTATGGTCTTTGTAAAATTAGTTCCACTGAGCAATAACAGACATCCACATAAGCGAAGACGTGCCAAACTGTAGTAATAGCTAAAGGAACAAGGCAAAGTAAACCAAGTAAAACCATCATTAGTCATTATTTGCCTGTCTCCATGTAATGCTTTTTTGGAGCCTACATACACAGCTTTAAACCACTTCACTGCTTGGGGTTTTCTCTGCCTTGTACTGAGGCCATTTTTTTTTATACATTGCACTGCCACATTCCAACATTAACAACAATGATTATTTTTTTTTTTTGTGCTTACACAAATTATACTGTTTTATTCAGAAGAAATTGTATTCTTTTTACTAATTCTAACATATAAAATTTTACCCAAATGGGGAAAAAAAAGTTTTTAATTGAAATGTAATAATAGGGAATCAAAAGCAAATGTGATTTTTTTTAAATATATTATAAATATACTTTGTGGGTCTTGTTTCGTCAATAATCCACCTTTCCAAAATGGTCAAAAGCAGGATTCTACATCGGTTTTGACAAAACAAAATCTGCACTTGAATTTAAAATACATTTAAAAAAAAATTCACTGTTCTGATTTAAGCACTTACTATGTGTATGGAGGATATAGCAGTGTAAGAAACTAGACAACCTATCACAATAAATTAATGGCCGCTGTTTTATTTTTAATATTTTAAACAAGATGGGGGAGATGTGGAAATATCTATTTTTTGGTTTACTGTTTACGTTATTGTCTGGTGATCACCAGACAATAACTATTTAGGCGGAAAAATCATTTGATAGAGGTTACTCCCCTCTTTCAAGACAGGGTGCCCCCATGTGTGAGTGGGCCAGTATGGAGTATGTAGATAGGACACAATATGCCCATTATCTATTTATGGAACACTATTTTTGTCCAGAGCAATGGGCCATATTGTCAGGTGATAACAAGACAATAGCTGCTAAGGTGGCACATAATGTAAAAGAGGGAAATTCTCTTATTAATATGTAGGTTACTTCACATTTACAGATGTAATCATAGGCATGATAAGGCACAAAGTGCCCTCCCACCCATATGCGGAATATTTATTTTCTCATACGTCCTAGAGGATGCTGGGGACTCCAAAAGGACCGTGGGTGTATAGACGGGATCCGCAGGAGACATGGGCACTTTAAGACTTTGAATGGGGTGAACTGGCTCCTCCATCTATGCCCCTCCTCCAGACTCCAGTTAGATTCTGTTCCTAGTGTCAAAGTCGAAAAATATCATGCTTCACGTTGCCATATATTAACCCCATGCACATGCACGCTGCTCGTGCATATAGTCTGCCGTACGTGCACATGTCCGCAAGTGCGTACGCTCGCTCCGGCAAGTACGCGCGGTATATGTGTATTTACGGTAGAGTTTATGAGCTTGTAGCGGGCGATTCGTTTATAGTATATTTAACCCACATAGCATGTTTTGTAGGTAATATTCCCTTTAATAATATCTGTAAGTATGATTAGTGTAACTGGTTCAGGGACAAAGGAATTCCTCTTTGCTTGATACGAAGGGTCAGACAGGGTCTGAGCGGTGGTGTTTAGTACCTAACCGAAGAGTATTTTATTAGAAACATTCCGGTGTTGGTTAGGAAGAGATCGGTCGCTCCAGCGTATAGTTATGTTTAAAAGAAGTTTAGGGACATTTACAGTATTTGCAGTTTAATTACACATGCAGGGGGAATCCAGAGGATACCTCCTACCTGAGCAGTTTGAAATAGCCACAGCCCACCTGTTCAAACAAACCTATGACCTTTGGTTATAATGCGAAGACAGATTCCTGTGTCCAATGAACAATGAGATTGTAGGGCCCTTTGTAGTGTACTGTATGTTGTGTATATAAGAACAAGCCAGGCTGGGCCAGCTCAGTCTACTCTCCACAAAGGTTTTCATCATTGACTAACTAGAGAGCTGGTTTCCAGGACTGCGCAGCGATCATTCCCCAGTGTGTAAGTTTTTCTCTGTAACCAACTTATTCTCTGTCTGTATTTGCCATACTCTCTCTCTCTCACTGTTATTGTTTAGGATTAAGACGCTGTTGTATATTTATGTCTAGTATTCGGTTTAGGTGTTTTATGTTAGTGCTGTAGTGTATAAACTGTTAACTGTATTTTTCCTTTTTACATAGCTAAATCTCGTTAGTAAAGGTGTTGGAACCTCAGCAAGGTGTCTGTGTTTCTCTAGCTAGTACAAAGGGTTTCTGAGTATCTCAATCACTCAAACAGCTTGCTTAAATATCCAGGTTAACCAGTGTTATATCATTACAGTATCTCAATACTAAGACTTACAGTATAATAATACTCTGTGTTTAAGGTTTAAAAGGTTATTATCTGTGTGTACGCTCGCTGTGTGTATTCCGTACACTCAGCGCAGCGTGTGTTCGTAACTTGCGAGGTCTTTGTACGCCAATAGCGTACGGAGTGCGTAGCACGTGCACGTGGTTTAGCGGCCATTACGGCTTGAAGGTATTAGTAAATAGCTTGTGTTAAAAAGGTAGAAAACTGACTATCACTAGAGAGACTGGACACATAACAGGGGAGCTCTACTGAGTTTCTCTGAAAAGACTTTATGTTAGGTTTATTATTTTCAGGGAGCACTGCTGGCAACAGGCTCCCTGCATCGTGGGACTGAGGGGAGAGAAGCAGACCTACTTCTGTGAGTTTCAAGGCTTTACTTCTTAGGATACTGGACACCATTAGCTCCAGAGGGTCTGATCACTTGGTTCGCCTAGCTGCTCGTTCCCGGAGCCGCGCCGTCACCCCCCTCACAGAGCCAGAAGAAAGAAGCCGGGGGAGTAATAGAAGAACAGAAGACTTCAGTGATGGCAGAAGACTGCGCGCCATTGCTCCCACACACAAGCGGCACTACACGGGCGCAGGGGGGGGGGGCGCTCTGGGCAGCAATATACCTCATATATGTAGCATGGCAAAGAGGTATACAGTGCATAGGCACTGTATACAGACCCCCGCTAGTATAAAAATTCAAAAAAAGGAGCAGGACTGAAGCACGCCGATAGGGGGGCGTGGCTTAGCCCTCACATCTCTATCCAGCGCCATTTTCTCCTCACAGAGACGCTGGCCCTACCATAGCACGGATGAACAGTCCACAGTGTAAAACGAGGGGGGCACAGTTGTTTAGTGCAATTTATGTACATAAAGCACTATATATATATATATATATATATATATATAAGGAGCGTGTGGTAAATGAGATGGTAAATGGTTTCTGTGTTTTCCCTGTCAGATACTGGGATCTACCCCGTATAGTCAGTATTTAGTACACCTGTGTCGGCATGTCGGGGTGCGCTGCCACGAACGGCTATGGGAATCCCTTTGTCAGCACCGCCGACTCCTAATGGCACTTGATTCATGAAATTAAGTGTCGGCATGTCGGTAGTTGTATGCTTTTCCAAAAGAAAAATCTATATGGGAGACACAGACGTATGTGGGTGACCCTGTCGGCACCAACTAATCTGACTGGGTATAAATTAACATGATAATGTGATGCATTTCCAAAAGCTATACCTGTATATGTATATATATGTATGGTACGGTTGCTTTGATCTGTGGCTCGAGCACAGATGTAGTAATATTTGTGGGAGCGTAATATTAATAATATAGATATATTTCCCTCAGACCCCTCGGGGTCGCAAAACATGTTATTTTGCCCAGTTACTACTCCCTGTTGTCGACACGAATACTATGTCTTATGTCGACCATAATGTTTCCTGATCAGATCCACAACATTGGCATTCAGTACATGCTTCATACACATTAAGACTGTATTAATGTCACTAGGGGCCCTGCTGTTCCTGACAAAAAAATAAAAAAATAATATATATATATGAGATATGTATATATAGACATATGTGTATATGTGTTTTTAAAGGTGTATATTTATACAAAATAATTTTATAGTGAATGCTGAAGTAAACTTTTCCTTCTCATGTGCTGGTCGCTCTGTTGAATAACTCTAGGTCAGCCGTGACAAGATGGTTTCAAATCATCACGAGGAGTCCGAGTGTTTATTCTTTTCCCGCCGTGGATAGAATAAAGTGAGAGTCAACCCCTGTTCTGCACGGGGCCCTGTCACAAAGGATCGTTTATAGGAAGCTAAGTGATATTTTAATTATATGCTTTGATTATACTTGCATTGTATGCCCAGGGGGGAGTGCTTTTATTCAGAAATGGTCGGTTACTTTGTCATCCGATATAATTACCCTGGGGAGAGATGTGTTACTCCTTATGTTGGGTCATATCTAGAACATTGCAACATACTGCCGTGCGACTACAAGGGTTGGAACTCTTGGGTGCGCTGGTCACTTCCATGGCGGTCTCAGCTAGGAGGGCATTGTGGATTCACCAAAGGGATCCAAATGCTGACTCCAAAAAGAGTGGAGTCTCTTTCCCATGAAAGGGAAGCCTGGTTTGGTGATGGCCTTGTTAGTATGCTCTTGGCAGTGGGTAAGTCTATCTTCTTGCCCTATGTTCCCTCACAATGGTTGGTGACGCATCGTTGAAGGATGCAGTCATTTCGACCGAATAGATAAGGGTT
Organism: Pseudophryne corroboree; assembly: GCF_028390025.1. Lineage (NCBI taxonomy): Eukaryota > Metazoa > Chordata > Amphibia > Anura > Myobatrachidae > Pseudophryne > Pseudophryne corroboree. The sequence continues at coordinate 662,715,835 of NC_086449.1, read as the reverse complement.
CCAAGAGGTAAGAGGTCAGCTACCTTTTCAGGATTACAGGAGCAGAAATAATCCATTGTTTTCTGCCACGTCCACCGCGGGTCGTTGGGTCTACCTTGCGGGGGCCCACGTCTAAAAAACTCTTCAGTCAGTCCTGGAAAGGACATGGACCAGGGAGTTAAGGATAGAGTCCCTAGGGGGACATACGGGAGTTCCAAACATTCCCTTCACCAATTTTGTTTTTCAAATCAACCTTACCGATCCTCCTCATGACAGGGAGGTAGTATATGACACAATACAAGAGTTGTGTCAAGATCAGGTCATTGTCCTGCTGTGCCGGTCATAAAAAAAAAACAAAGAGAAGTGGCCGGACGGCTCAGTCAGACAAATCCCAATATTCCTACTCACACTCCATGAGGGAATCTCTCATGGAAAGGTTTTCCACTCTGAAAGTGTAGTGAGGGGGTTTAATTACGGTATCTTCCGCATTAGGCTTACCTGAGGTTTGCGATTCAGGATTGTTGTTACCGTTTCACCAGGGTGATGGCGGTATGATGGGTTTCCTTCGATAGTTAGTAAGGAGTCATAATTAATCTGGACTGGAACATTCTCCGAATTACGGAGAGGTCAAGAAGCCTAATGGGGCAAAACGTTGTTTCTCCTTGACAGTTCTTCAACAACAGGAGTTGCCAGAATCCCTGTTAGTCCCAACGATGCGGTGATCAGCTTGGGCAATATTATTAGATGCTGTACTGAGGAGCGTTTATTTGCATCTAAAAAAAAGAAAAGAAAAAGAAAAGGGAAGCTCTGAGAATTCAGAGTCTGGCGGACCTGCAACGGTGTCAATCTGTCAATACATTCAGTTGCTTAAAAAGATGGTTGCGGCCTACGAGGCCATTCATTGGGTAGGTGATAGGTCTTAGTGTTTAGCGGGACCTGTTGGATAAGTGGTCCGGTTCCTTCCTGGGATAATCATGTATCTCGCTCCTGTGGTAGCGGCGCAATTCTCACCAAGGACAAGTGCCATGTTAGGATACTTGTCACCTCAAAAACCGGAGAAGAAATGGCAGAAGCCAGAAAGATTTTCCGCTGGGTGACAAAAACATTTACGCCCTCTATCAGCGATGTTCGTTCCAAGAGTGGACAACTGGGAAGTAGACTTCCTCGGTGGACACGTCCTCCGTTCAGGAGGGTTGGGTCTTCAGCAAGCGGTTTTCACAGAAGTGACAAGTCTTTGGAGAATTCTGAAAATAGACAAGATGGCGTCTCGCCTCGACAAGAAACTTCAGACATATTGTCCCAAGTCGAGGGTCTCTCAAGCGATAGCGGTGGACGCCCTAGTGACACCGTGGGTGTTTTGGTCGGTCTGTGTGTTCCCTCCACTTCCATTCTTTCCAAAGACGTGAAAAATTATAAGAAAAAAGTTCAGGTGACCCTCATTGTTCCAAACTGGTCAAGGAGGGCTGGTATCCGGATCTTCAGCAATCACTCATAGGAGATCCCTGACCTCTTCCGCTGCGAGAGGATCTATTATAGCAGGGGCCGTGTGGGTTCCAAGACTCACCGCGGTTCCCATTGACGTCTTGGAGATTGAACGTCGGATCCCAGCCGAAAAGGGTATTCCCAGTGATGTCATCCCTATTCTTCTTCAGTCTGGGAAGAAGTAACGTCAAAACATTACCACCATATTTGGAGAAAATTTTGTATCTTGGTGTGAATCCAAGAAGGTTCCTATGGAAGAATTCCGGTTGGATCGTTTTCTCCATTCTTTTCTTGCAAGATCGTGTGGATGCGTTCTTTGGTTGGGCTCGATTAAGGTTCAGTTTTCAGCCTTATCGGTTTTCTTCTAAAAAAACAATTGGCCTCCTTTCCAGAGTTTTAAGCTTTCGTAAAAGGAGTCTTACACATCCATCCTCCCTTTGTGCCTCTGTGGTGCCATGGGATCTGTACGTGGGTTTGCAGTTCCTGCAATTTCTTTGGTTGAACTTTTCAGTATGGTTGAGTTGAAATTCCTCACTTGGAAAGTGGTCATGCGGTTGACCTTGGCATCCGCAAGGCGGGTGTCTGTGTTGGCGGCTTGGTCTCACAAGAGCCCTGTTTAATCTTCCATGAAGATAGGGCGGCTTTGAGAACTCGGCAGCAGTTTCTGCCAAAAGTGGTTTCATCGATTTCACTTGAACAACCTATTGTGGTGCCGGTGGCTACTGACGCCTGGGCGACATCGAAGTATCTCGATGTGGTCTGAAAATTGAAATTTCGTGTTGCCAGATTGGCTCAGATTGGGAAAATGGAGGATCTGTTTATCCTATATGCTCCCAACAAGATTGGGGTTCCTGCTTCCAAGCAGACTAATGCACGTTGGCTCTGGAATATGATTAAGCTTGCTCGTTTTACGGCTGGATTGCCGTTACCGGAATCGGTGAAGGCCCATTTTACCAGAAAGGTGGGCTCATCCTGGGCGGCTGCTGTGGGGTCTCGGTTTTATAGCTTTGCAGAGCAGCTGCTTAGTCGGGTTCAAACTATTTTGCAAATATTCTACAAGTTTGATATCCTGGGTGATGAGGACCTCTTGTTTGGGCAATCGGTGCTGCAGAGTTATCCGCAGTCTCCCACCCGTTCTAGAGCTTTGGTATTGACCCCATGGTCCTTTTGGAGTCCCCAGCATCCTCTAGGACGTATGAGAAAATAGGATTTTAATACCTACCGGTAAATCCTTTTCTCTTAGTCCGTAGAGGTTGCTGGGCGCCCGTCCCAGTGCGTATTGTATCTGCAGTCATTGGTTATGGTTACACTCATGTTGTGTTTCTTTTCAGTCAGTCTGTGGCTGACGTTATTCATGCCATGGCATGCGGTATGCTATTATTGGTTGTGTTTACACACAGGTTGTGTTAAATTTTCGGTCAGCATATTGCTGTTTGTTTTTCATGCCGTCGGCTGGTGTTCTATTGAATGCCACGTTCTGCGACATGTTTGAGGTGTGAGCTGGTATGACGCTCACCGTGTTTAAACAATAAATTCTTTCCTCGAAATGTCCGTCTCCCTGGGCACAGTTCTATAACTGGAGTCTGGAGGAGGGGCATAGAGGGAGGAGCCAGTTCACACTCATTCAAAGTCTTAAAGTGCCCATGTCTCCTGCGGATCCCGTCTATACCCCCCATGGTCCTTTTGGAGTCCCCAGCATCCTCTACGGACTAAGAGAAAAGGATTTACCGGTAGATATTAAAATCCTATTTTCTGTAGCCCAAACGATAGCTATGGATTTTATGGATTTTGGAATCCATAAAATCCAATCTCTTTTAAATAATCATAAAAGAGCTGTAACATTAATTACTAACCCCCTTTCTTTTTACAGGTATGAGCGTTCATTTTATATCCAAGCGCTCCCTTTTTATATTGTTTTAATATGTGGAGGTTGCCGTTGGTTCCAAGTCTGTTGCATCAAGGACCTCTAGAGTATCCAAATCTGCAGAGTCTTCGACTTATAGCGTGGAAATTTAATGGAATTTATTAAGAAAAAAAGGATTGTCTGAATCGAATTGTGATTCAACTTATGTTACAAGCTAGGAAAAAAAGTTTTGTCTGATATTTATTACAGAGTATGGAAAACCTTTACTACCTGGGCTAAGAATAGATCTGATGTGTCGAAAGCCGAAACAGTTCTAGTTTTACAATTTCTTCACAACGGTTTTGTTAAAGGTCTGGCGGTATCAATGCTGAAGGTGCAAATATCTGCCTTGAGTGTTCTGTTGGACAGAAAATTATTTGATGATGATCTCATAAAGAAATTCTGTCAAGGCATAAGAAGACTGAGGCCGAAAGTTAGGCCAATAGTGCCGCCTTGGGATCTGAATCTAATCCTGAATGCATTAACAAATCGTCCATTTAAGCCGTTGCATCAGATAAGTGTTACATTTCTAACTTGGAAAGTGGTCTTCCTTACGGCTATTACTTCTGCAAGGAGAGTTGGAGAATTGCAAGCACTTTGGGTGGAAGAGCCGTACTTGAAGATTTTGTCTGATAGGATTGTTTTGAGGATAAATCAGTCTTTTTTACCAAAGGTGGTGTCGATGTTACATGTTAATCAGGAGATCATTCTATCGTAATTTTTTCCTCATCCAAATAATGAAGAAGAGGAAAGGTTGCATACTTTGGATCTTGTGAGATCAATCTCGATCTATTTGGAAAGAGGAGTTCAGGAAGACAAAGAGTTTGTTTAGAGTAGCTGTGGAAGCTACCATGGTAAGTCTACCATAAATCTCCTTTTCTGCAGCGAGGTACACTGGGATTCCACAGGGAATACATTGGGGATGTCCTAAAGCAGTTCCTCATGGGAGGGGATGCACCATAGCATGCACAAGAACCCGGCGTCCAAAGGAAGCATCCTGGGAGGTGGAAGTATCAAAGGTATAGAACCTGATGAACGTGTTCACTGAGGACCACGTAGCCACCTTGCACAATTGTTCAGCGGACGCCCCTTGGCGGGCCGCCCAAGAAGGTCCAACAGACCGATAGAATGGGCTTTAATAGCAGCAGGAGCTGGAAGACCAGCCTGTGCATAGGCTTGTGCAATCACCATTCTAATCCATCTAGCCAAGGACTACTTATTCGCAAGCCAGCCACGTTTGTGAAAAACAAAAAATACAAAAAGGGTATCTAACCTCCTGAGGGAGGCAGTCCTCTCTACGTAAATACGGAGAGCCCTTACCACATCCAAAGACCGCTCTTTGGAGGACAAACCAGAAGAGATAAAGGCGGGAACCACAATCTCTTGGTCAAGATGAAAAGATGATACCACCTTAGGTAGATAACCAGGGCGAGTTCTAAGTACTGCCCGGTCCCGGTGAAAAATCAGAAAGGGTAGACGACAGGCAAAGCACCTAAGTCTGACACCCTCATTGCAGAGGCAATAGACAGTAAAAACGCGACCTTAAGCTTAAGACATTTAAGGTCCACGGACTCAAGAGGTTCAAATGGAGACTCTTGTTGGGCATTTAAGACAACGGACAGATCACATGGAGCCACAGGAGGGACATAGGGAGGCTGAATCCGTAAAATGTCCTGAGTGAAAGTATGAACATCAGGAAGAGATGCAATTTTCCTCTGAAACCGCACCAACAAGGCAGATACATAAACCTTGAGGGATACATAAACCTTGTCTAGGCCTTGTTGCAGAAAAGCCAAAAGCATAGAAGTTCTGAATGAATAGGCATCATAATTCTTAGCAGCACACCATGTGAAGTAAGATTTCCAGACCCTGTAATAAATCCGTGCAGAAGCCGGTTTGCGGGCCTTCAACACAGTTTGAATAACCACCTCAGAGAAACCCTTGGCGTCAGGAGTGAAGCTTCAAGAGCCACGCCGTGGAGTGACTAGAAGTAGTATTCCTCTTTCTTGCTTGAACTTCCATAGTACCCTGGGCAGGAGTGACACTGGAGGGAACACGTATGGCAGCCGAAAGTTCCATGGAATTGCCAGTGTGTCCACGAACGCTGCTTGAGGATCTCTTGTCCTTGATCCGAAGACTTGTGATTGTGTCAAGATGCCATCAGGTCTACATCTGGTAGGCCCCACTTGTCCACTAGGAGTTGAAAGACTTCTGAATAAAGACTCCACTCTCCGGCATGAACGTCCTGACGACTGAGGAAACCCGCTTCCCAGTTGGGGACTCCGGGGATGAACACTGCCGATATTGCTGGCAGATGGCGTTCCGCCCAACGGAGGATTTTTGATACTTACAGCATTGCCATGCGGCTTCGGGTGCCGCCTTGATGATTTATGTACGCCACCGTGGTGGCGTTGTCTGATTGTACTTGAACATACCTGTTTTGTACTAGAGGCAGGGTCAGTGTTAACGCACTGAACACTGCCCGCAATTTCCAAAATGTTTATCGGGAGGAGAGACTCCTCCCTGGTCCACCGACCCTGGAGACAGTGTTGCTCCAATACCGCGCCCCAACCCCGCAGACTGGCATCCGTTGTCAGGAGGACCCAGTCGGAGATCCAGAAGGGACGTCCCCTGCTCAACTGTTGGTCTTGTAGCCACCAGCTCAATGACAGACGAACCACCGCAGTCAAGGGGATCATATGAGACCTGATCCAATGAGGCAGGCCATCCCATGTGGAAAGGATTAACCTCTGCAGAGGGCGGGTTTGAAATTGAGTGTATTCTACCATATCGAAAGCCGACACCATGAGGCCTAGTACTTGCATCGCCAAGTGTATCGACACTCTTGCAGCGAGAGAGGAAATATCTGATCCTGTCCCGAAGTTTCAGGACTTTCTCTGGAGACAAAAACAATCGTTGGCTGTGTGTCCAGTGGTGTCCCCAGGTGCACCATGCTCCGAGCAGGGACCAGCTGCTCGGAGCTGTTGATGAGCCACCCATGGGCTTGTAGTAATTGGACCGTCAGTTCCAGATGACTGAGGAGAACCTCTTAGGAGTTCGCCAGGAAGTCGTCCAGATACGGCAGGATCCTGATTCCCTGACGGTGGAGAAGAGCTGTCATCACGGCCATGACCTTGGTGAAAATCTGAGGGGCCGTGGCCAATCCAAAAGGCAGTGCTTGGAATTGATCATGTAGGTTGCCAATAGCAAACTGCAGATATTGCTTATATGACATGGCAATAGGTATGTGCAGGCAGAGGCGTCACCGGGTGTGGTGACACCCGGTGCGCATGGCCTTGTACTTAGGGGGCGTGGCTTCGCGGGGATCCCGGAATCGTTACTCTGGGGGCGTGCCCAGCATCTCCGGAGATGCTGGGCTTCCCCCAGAGCCTGTCTCCGTCCGCTGTCGGCTCCTCTTCTGTGACAGGAGCCGGGTGCTGTAGGAGACTTTCTCACTGCAGCACCTGGTTCCTGTCAGTGCGGAGGAGCTGACATTTGGTGTCACCCTCCTCCAGGCGTCACACCCGGGTGCGGGCCGCACCCCCCGCACCCGCCTTGTAACACCACTGTGTGCAGGTAAGCATCATGTATGTCCAGGGATACCATATAGTCTTTGGGTTCCATGGCCAGCACTATAGAGCGCAGAGTTTCCATACGGAATTTGGATACTCTCACAAACTTGTTCAATGATTTGAGGTTGAGTATAGGCCGGAAGGACCCATTTGGCTTCGGAACTAGAAACAGGGTCGAATAGTATCCCCCTGCCTCTCTGAGACAGAGGTACTGGCACTGCCACTCCTGTATCCAGGAGGGATTGCACAACCAAGTGTAGAGGTTGCGCTTTTAATGAATCCGCAGGGATAACCGTTGTGCAAAACTGGCGAGGGGGACGTTACTTGACACAGATGGCGTACCCGTGAGAGAGAACTTCCCGCACCCAGGCTTCTTTAACCAGGAATGGGTGAACTGCAGAAGTCGGCCTCCCACCCTGGGGTCCCCCCAAGGGAAGGCCCGCCCCGTCATGCTGCAGGCTTGTCTTGTTTGTAAGCAGGCTGACGGGTGGCCCAGGATTGTTTAGATTTAGGCTTAGTGGCTTTGGAAGCACGAGCCTGTCACGGATACGCCTGACCCTTTGCTTTCCCTGGAGGTCAAAAGGTGGCTTTCTGAGCAGGAGGATTAGTATTTGGGAGACACGCAGTCTTGGCAGTAGCCAAGTCAGTTACAATCTTGTTCAGATCCTCCCCAAATAGGATATCTCCCTTAAAAGGGAGCACCTCCAAGGTCTTTTTGGAGTCCAGGTCCACCTTCCAGGACCTCAACCACATAATTTGACGAGCCAGGATAGATGTAGTAGATGCCCTGGCCGCCATTACACCTGCATCAGAGGCCGCCTCCTGAATATATTGGGAGGCTGTGGTAATAAGACAGATATTGTCTGGCAGTGTCAGAAAAATCCTGAGGCAGCTCATCCTCAATTGCCCGAACCCATGCTTCAATTCCTTTTGCAGCCCAGGAGGCTGCCATTGTGGGTCTATGTACAGCTTATCCGTTGATTCCTTCAGTGAGGTGACAGTGGTGACAAGCAGAGTAGATGTCACCACAAGACGGGCGACATGAGAGTCCACCGGCGGTGGAGTTTCTTACTTGTTACTCAACTCCGCAGGGATAGGATAACGAGCTAGCATCTTTTTAGACTGGGAAAATATCTTTCCTGGCGATGACCAGGATTCCTGACGTATGTCAATTAAGTGGTCAGAATGTGGTAAGACTACTTTAGCAACCTTCTGACATTTGAATTTATCAGGTTTCTTAGACACAGTAGTAGGCTCAGTGTCATCATCTATTTGAAGAATTAGCGTAATAGCCTCCACTAGGTCAGGAACATCAACCTGGGTTGTAGATTCCTCATCAGAAGCAACCGTATCAGTGTCTGACGGATCAGTATATTCCCCATCCTCATCGGAAGATCAGGAATATCAACCTGGTTTGTAGATTCCTCATCAGAAGCAACTGTATCAGTGTCTGACGGATCAGTATATTCCCCATCCTCATCAGAAGAATTATCCAAAATATTAGTGGATTGTGAGGAGAAATGGCCCGTTTAGATGACCCCATGCCCCTCCGGGGCCAAGACTTTTGTCTAACCAAGGACTGATTTAATTGTTGTAATTGGGTGGACAGAGCATCCGCCCAGGGTGGATTAACTACAGGGACAATATGTGGCTGCAATGGCACTGGAGGTCCCACAGGGGGCGTAAGACGTGTCACAAGTGTACTCAGCATACTTGAGAACGCTGCCCAAGGTGGGTCCTGATTGGCCACAGGTGCTGCAGGTTGACTGGGTGTATGGCACTCAGTGCCTGAACCAGCAGCTAAAACTTTCCCCTCAGGTAAATACGTGGTGCCAGTACTGCAGGATGCAGAAGCGTCCGCGGATTTCCTACTCTGTGTGGCAGATATTATAAGGAATGTAGCCTTAGGGCGTAACAGTACAATATAGCCAGACAAATACAATACCAGCCACAAAACGCTATGTTATGTGACAGTAAACACAGGACACAAAACAGAGGATTTAAGCGGTATGAGGTGACTGAAACACACAGTAAAAATACCAAATTATATATTCTGTGTAACACTAATATATATATATATATATATATATATATATATATATTTATTTATGAGACCCTGACGCACCTAGCCCCTCAGGGTACAGAATATAGTGATACACAACAGCTACAGGCACACTAAGTCACATGTACAATGCAGAAGTTATTACATATAAACAATAAAACTGCACTGGACTAGTAAATTTACATATAAATATGTGTGAGTATAGATATAACAATGCACAGTAGATACTGGATGTATATCACAGAATACTTGTACTAAATATTCAGATAGCAGTACACTTGTTCCTAACTAACACTGTCTAAAATGACATTTAGAATACTTAAGTGTCTGTAAGTGCACAGCGCTGATGAGACAGGCGGCTTTACAGAGGAGACAGAGCCCTGCAGTCCTGGAGATCAGCCTAGCTAGTAGTGAACATGGCGCCAAAATCTCTGTCAGGGAGTGAGGGAGAATGAAATGCAGCTCCAGGGCCCCAGCAGTAGATGGCGCAAGGAGCTGGAGGAGGGGCTAAAGGCCAGCGCCTTATCCCCTATGCTGGTAGTCACCACCGGGTACTGTGTGTGCCCTGAGCAGTCTCCAGGTGTGCCGCAATAGACGCACAGCCAGGTCCGTCAGTGTTTTGCAGCTGGGTTTAGTGATTGCAGAGCCAGTTCTAATTTTGGGCCTGGGCAGTGTTGGGCTCTTCTGCCTTTCTCAGATGTGGCTCAGGCGTTACCTATGGAGAAGCTGCGATATGACATCCTAGGACACGCAACTGCATCATGCATCACCATTATATTTGAATGTGCCTTGGCAATATTCAAATCTTGTTCAGTGTGCTGCGAGGTGTAAAAGATTGAAAATCTCTGCTCTGGTTGAAATTTCGGTGTTTTGTACAATATTTTATTGTTTGATCAATGACAAAGTATTTATCTTTATCTTATCCCGTTCACCCTTTTCTGATTTTAGTGGGGATGGATTCTGTGCCTCTCAAATTTTTTTATGGCCCCCTGATTGGCAAAATGTCTCAAAACAGTGTAGTTCTGGAGTTCTTGTGTGATGTTTCTGTGAGGTTATAAAAAAAAATACATAATTTAAGGGGTCTAGTTGTTCTTTCTACAGCCATGGCAAAAAGTTTTGAGAATTACACAAATAATAATTTCCACAAAGTCTGCTGACTCCGTTTTTATGATGCCAGTTTGCACATACTCTATAGATTGTAAGCTTGTGAGCAGGGCCTTCCTACATCCATGACTGTTTATTACTCAGTTTTGTTTTATCATTGTGTCCAATTGTAAAGCGCAACAACATTTGCTGAGCTATATAAGAAACTGTTAATAAATAAATAAACAAATACTCCAGAATGTCATGAAGATTGATCAGATGAATTGTAAAGTCCCTCTTTGCCATAATAAGGAACTTAGTGGGTCATTCCGAGTTGATCACTCGCTAGCAATTTTTTTCAGCGCTGCGATCAGATAGTCGGCGCCTATGGGGGAGTGTATTTTAGCTTTGCAAGTGTGCGAACGCTTTTGCAGCTGAGCAGTACAAAAAAGTTTTTTGCAGTTTCTGAGTAGCTCTGGACTTACTCAGCCCTTGCGATCACTTCAGTTTTTTTGGTCCCGGAATTGACGTCAGACACCAGCCCTGCAAACGCTGGGACACGCCTGCGTTTTCCCAAACACTCCCAGAAAACTGTAATTTGACACCCATAAACTCCATCTTTCTGTCAATCACCTTGCGATCGGCTGTGCGAATGGATTCTTCATTAAATCCATCACCCAGCACCGATACGCTTTGTACCCGTACGATGCACATGCGCATTTCGGTGCATACGCATGCGCAGTTTTGCCGAGTTTCATCCTGATCGCAGCACTTCAAAAAGTTGCTAACGAGCAATCAACTCAGAATGACCCCCTTAATCCCCAAAATCCTTTCCACTACATTTCAGCCCTGCCACAAAAGGACTAGCTGACATCATGTCAGTGATTCTCTCGTTAACACAGTTGAGAGTCTTGACGAGGACCAGGCTGGAGATCACTCTGTCCTGCTGATTGGAGTTTGATGAATCCTCTTTCAGGTTGTTTGGGCATCTGGAAAAACGCTTGTCCAGAGAAGGAAAGGTGAGCGCTACCCTCAGTCCTGTGTCATGCCAACAATAAAGCATCCTGCAACCATTCATGTGTGGGGTTGCTTCTCAGCCAAGGGAGTGGGCTCACTCACAATTTTGCCTAAAAACACAGCCATGAAACATCCTGCAAGAGAAAATTCTCCCAACCATCCAAGAACAGTTTGGTGATGAACAATGCCTTTCCCAGCATGAAGAAGCACCCTGCCATAAGGCAAAAGTCATAACTAAGTGGCTCGGGGAACAAAACAAAACATTTTGGGTCCATAGCCAGGAAACTAACCAGACCTAAAGGTGCATACGCACAGTGAGATTTAGCCTTGCGATTTTGACTATAGTCAAAATTGCAAAGAAAGTTAGTGCAAATCACAAGGTATTAGCCAACTTGCGATATCGATGCGTGGTCCTACGGGGTCGGTACCGTAAGGTTAGATAGACTATGCAGGCAAGTCAATTTTGACTATATAGTACTAAAGTATAGTCAAAATCGCACATAGCCAATATTGCATAGTCCATATCACAGTCAAAATCTCACCAATGTGTATGCACCTTTAATCCCATTGAGAACTTGTGGTCAATCCTCAAGAGGCGGGTGGACAAAAAAACCCCCAGCAAATTCTGACAAACTCTAAGCATTGATTAGGCAAAAAGGGGCGGGCATCAATCAGTATGTGGCCCAGAAGTTGATTGACAGCATGCCAGGGTGAACTGCAGAGGTCTTGAAAAAGAAGGATCAACACTGCAAATATTTTTAGTGTTACTTTTCCCACATCTGACGAAATCACATTTGTTGTATTATGTTTGTTGTATTTTTCAGACCTTAGAATTAGGTAGATGCTAGAACCAAGTGGGCTAAATGACCTCTGACGTGAGGAGGAGGATCAAGGCCGGTTGGATAGTACTTTCACTATCCACACCAACAACTACGCCCTTTACCGCGAGAGTACATTTCATGTACCATGATCTGGCCGTGTTCCTCCCCCTGGTGACGTCAGAGGTCCTTCACCCAACTTGGTTTTAGCCATAACCCTTAGAATTAGGGGTTTCAACAAACAGAGCAAAAATATTTTTGAGTGATGTATTTCTTCTGATCACTTACAAAAAGAATAAAAGTCTTTTCTCTTACGTCCTAGAGGATACTGGGGCCCACATTAGTATCATGGGGTATAGACGGGTCCACTAGGAGCCATGGGCACTTTAAGAGTTTAATAGTGTGGGCTGGCTCCTCCCTCTATGCCCCTCCTACCAGACTCCGTTTAGAAAATGTGCCCTGAGGAGCCAGTCACAGCTAGGGAGCTCCTGAGGAGTTTTTCTAGTTTTATTATTTTGAGTTTGTTATTTTACAGTCTGCCTGCTCCATGGGACTAAGGGGGGAGAACGGCCCAACTTCCTAAGGAGTTAATTGTCCCGTTACTCCGCTGACAGAACACTGAGCTCCTGAGGGAGTCATTCGCAAGCCCTACCATGGCGACCGTACCCTCCTGCAGCACGCTGCCACCCTAACAGAGCCAGAAGAAATGAAGAGTGGTGAGCACAGCGCCCGCGTCCCGGTTAGCGGGTCACCGGCAGGTATAGCGGCGCAAGGGTAGGAGCGCAGCGCTGGGTGCTGGATGTGCTCCAGGAGTCTCAGAGATCACGTGTGTGTGTGTGTGTTAGGACGCTGCTGAGGGGCGCGCTGAGCCACCGCTGACACCCTACACTGGCTAATCATCTGACAGGGGTTCTAAGCCGCTGTCAGACACTAAAATACCTTAGTATAAAGAAAATGTGGGAAGCAGAGCGCCACTATGGGGGCTTCACTATGAGCGGACCCAGCAGCTCACCAGTGCCATTTTCTTCCTGCAGATCTATACAGAGGACGCTGACAGGGAAGCGCTACCCCTCCACATCAACTCCAGACTACCTCTGCGGTACCAGGGGGTTATAGAGGGGGGAGCAAGTTTGTTAGTACTAAATACCCTATTAAGGGTAGTTATTATTATTAGCTAAGAAGAGGCGCTGTGTGTCTGAAGGATTGTGTGGGAAATTGTGTCTGACATTTCTTGTGTGTGTGTATATATAACTCACATTACCATGTTAAAAGACTGTGTTTCTCTTCTCCTGTAGAGTCTATACAATGTATTCAAAACAGTATACATTCTTAGGCTTCTGGGTCCAGACCCCCGTGCGTGGACTCCATAAGGGGGATGATTTCCAATATTTCTACAGTGTTATCCCATACTGAGAAGGAGATGCAGTTTTTGAGAAAATCTGTGGAGGCTCTGATGAATAAAGACTCAACCCTCACAACTGCTCCTATCACCCCACCCCCGTACCCACAAAAGCGTACACTGGCTCAGATATTGCAGGCTGGCACTGATGACGATGCCTCAGGTACAGAGGACGGTGAGGTGGATCTGGAAAGAGGTGTGTGTGGTGGTGGTGGGGGGGGGGATGGTGATGCAACTCTCACCCAAGGGGTGCAAGCTATGATTGAGGCTATTAGGGATGTATTGCAGATTTCAGAGAAGGTACCTGTTGAAGATGAGGAATCTTATTTTAATGTAAAAAATCCTCTATTACTTTCCCTGCATCAAAGGAGTTAAACTCCCTCTTTGAAGGAACTTGGGTAAACCCAGAGAAAAAGTTTCAGATCCCTAAAAGGTTACTCATCTTCTTTCCTTTCCCTCAGGAAGATAGGAAAAAGTGGGATAACCCACTTATTGTGGATGCCTCTGTCTCTAGATTATCACAAAAGGTTGTTTTACTTGTCACTGGCACAGCCTCCTTAAAGGATACGGCTGACCGCAAGATTGAGCCTACACTCAAATCACTGTACACAACTGCAGGCGTGGCCCAGTGACCCACTATTGCTTGAGCGTGGATCTCTAGGGCTATTGTAAAATGGTCATGTAACCTAATTGATTATGTAGATTCAATGAATAGGAGTGAAATTGACTTACCATTACGTCACATTCAGCATTCTGCAAGCTTCATGGGTTACAGCTATGGCACGGATTACAGCTATGGCAGTTTCGGCACGCAGAGGACTGTGGCTACGCCAATGGATTGCAGATGCAGAGTCCAGGAGAAGCGTGGAGAGCCTGCCCTTCACAGGTGAGGCCCTGTTCGGTGACAAACTGGATACGTGGATATCCAAGGCAACTGCGGGTAAGTCGACATATCTTCCTTCCGCAGCTACACTGGCTAGGAAATCATATCCTGCACCTACACTGCAGTCCTTTCGGACAGCAAAATTGAAAAACAAATCCAGGGGTTCCTCCACTGCCTTCAGAGGGGGTCGAGGAAAACCCAGAAAACCTGCAGCGACAGGTTCTCAGGAGCAGACCTCAGGTTCTGCTTCCTCAAAGCCTTCGGCATGACGGTGAACCACAATGCCTGAGGCAGATGGGAGCACGGTTAAAGGATTTCAGTCACATCTGGGTGACATCATGCCTAGATCCCTGGGTCAAAGAGATTGTTACCCAGGGGTACAGACTGGAGTTTAAAGATCTCCCACCTCACAGATTCTTCAAATCAGGCTTACCAGATTCTCAGGAAGAAAGTACAATCCTGCAAGAGGCATTCAAAAATTGATACAAACACAGATCATTGTGTTCCAGTTCCACCTCACCTACAGAACAAAGGTTATTATTCCAACATGTTCATGGTACCGAAACCGGACGGTTCGGTACGGCCGATCTTAAACTTAAAATCCCTGAACCCCTATATGCGGGTATTCAAATTCAAGATGGAGTCTCTGAGAGCGGTAATCTCAGGTCTGGAGGAAGGGGAATTCTTGGTATACCTGTATATCAAGGATGCGTACCTTCATATTCCGATCAGACCTCACCAGGACTATCTCAGGTTTGCACTACAGGACTGTCACTACCAGTTCCAGGCCCTGCCATTTGGCCTCTCCACAGCACGAGGGTGTTCACCAAGGTCATGGCAGAGATGCTGCTGCTGCTCCTCCTCCACAAGCAGGGAGTGAACATTATTCCATACCTGGACAAACTACTGATAAAGGCATCTTCCAGGGAGAGGTTGTTGCAGAGTATTGCTCTCTCAACTCAACTACTCCAGGATTATGGATGGATTCTGAACCTTCCAAAATCACATTTAGAACCAACAAGGAGACTTCCCTTCTTGGGGATGAATCTTCCAGCTGGATCTCCTGGACAAGTGGTCCGGATCACATCTTCAAATGCACCAGCGGATACGCCTGTCGCGAAAGTCAGATTTTTGCTCCTCTGGTGGCTGCAGACTTCTCACCTGATCGAAGGCCGCAGGTTTGGGATTCAAAATTGGATTCTTCTAACCACAGATGCAAGCCTCGGAGGTTGGGGAGCAGTCACCCGGGGGGGAAAACTTCCAGGGAAAATGGTCAAGTCAGGAGGCCATCCTTCCAATAAACATTCTGGAACTAAGGGCCATATACAATGCCCTTCTACAAGCGGCACATCTTCAAGATCAAGCCATTCAGGTTCAGTCGGACAATGTAACGACGGTGTCCTACATAAACCGACAGGGCGGAACAAAGAGCAGAGCTGCAATGTCAGAGGTAACAAGAATTCTTCTCTGGGCAGAGAGACATGCCGTGGCGCTGTTGGCAATCTTCATTCCGGGAGTAGACAACTGGGAAGTAGACTTCCTCAGCAGACATGATCTCCATCCAGGAGAGTGGGGCCTACACTCGGAGGTGTTTGCGGAGGTGACAAGTCAGTCGGGAATACCTCAGATAGACATGATGACCTCTTGGCCTTGCTCATTTTCTTCCAGAAACAATTGGCTGCCTTGCCTGAGGTTCAGCCAATCTTGAAAGGGATTCTGCACATCCAACCGCCCTTTGTGCCTCCTACGGCTCGTTGGGATCTTAACATGGTGTCAAAGTTCGTGTCAAGCAGATTGGTTTGAGCCTTTACAGGAGGTAGATGTAAAGTTTCTTATGTGGAAGGCTGTCACACTGTTGGCATTAGCATCAGCAAGACGTGTGTCAGAGTTGGGGGCATTGTCTCACAAGAGCCCCTACTTAATTTTCCATGAGGATAGAGCTGAACTCAGAACACGTCAGCAGTTTCTTCCTAAGGTTGTATCAGCATTTCAAATCAACCAAACTATTGTGGTGCCAGTGGCTACTGGCACCTCGGCTACTTTAAAGTCCTTGGATGTTGTGAGGGCTTTGAAGGTATATGTGCAGCGGACAGCTTGTCATAGGAAATCGGACGCGCTGTTTGTGTTTTATGAACCCAACAAGATTGGGTGTCCTGCTTCTAAGCAGACAATTGCTCGCTGGATCAGGCTAAATATCCAGCATGCTTATTCCACAGCAGGATTGCAGATTCCAAGATCTGTACAGGCCCAATCTACTCGTTCAGTGGGTTCTTCCTGGGCGGCTGCCCAGGGTGTCTACCTTCTACAGCTTTGCCGAGCGGCTACTTGGTCTGGTTTGAACACGTTTGCTAAATTCTACAAGTTCAATACTTTGGCCTCTGAGGACCTAAAGTTTGGTCAATCAGTTTTGCAGGAACCTCAGCTCTCCCTCCCATTCTGGGAGCTTTGGTACATCCTCATGGTACTAATGTAGACCCCAGTATCCTCTAGGACATAAGAGAAAAGGAGATTTATGGTAAGCACTGACCTTTGTTAAAACTCTTTCTGCGAGGTACACTGAGTTCCACAGGGACATCATCGGGGTGTAGAGTTGGATCTTGATCCAAGGCACCAACAAGCTAAAAGCTTTGACTGTTCCCAATATGCACAGTGCCGCCTCCTCTATAACCCCACCTCCATGCACAGGAGCTCAGTTTTGTTAGCCAGTCCAATGCAGTAGCAGGTAAAAGAGACGACAACCGTTAATAGCCACATATACCACATTCTCACGACAGGAGAAGGTACCAGCTGCTAATGCCATACAAACCCAAAGAAGCTAAGCGCGTCAGGGTGGGCAGGGCCCTGACCCAGTGTACCTCGCAGAAAGAGATTTAACAAAGGTAAGTTCTTACCATAAATCTCCTTTTTGGCAGCGGGGTACACTGGGGTTCCACAGGAATAACATCGGGGGTGTCCTAAACCAGTTCCTCATGGGGGGGGACGCACTGTAGCGGGCACAAGAACCCAGCATCCAAAGGAGGCATCCTGGGAGGCGGAAGTATCAAAGGCATAGGACCTTATGAACGTGTTCACTGAGGACCACGTAGCCGCCTTGCACAATTGTTCAAGGGTTGAACCACGGCGGACCGCCCAAGAAGGTCCAACAGACAGAGTAAAATGGGCTTTGATGGTAGCAGGAGCTGGAAGTCCAGCCTGTACATAAGCCTGTGCAATCACCATTCTAATCCATCTGGCCAAGGTCTGCTTATTAGCAGGCCAGCCACGTTTGTGAAAACCAAAAAGAACAAAGAGAATCAGATCTCCTAAGCGAAGCTGTTCTCTTCACATAAATACGGAGAGCCCTACCACATCCAAAGACCGCTCTTTGGAGGATAAACCAGGAGAGGTAAAGGCCAAAACCACAATCTCTTGGTTAAGGTGGAAAGATGACACCACCTTAGGCAGATAACCAGGGCAAGTTCTAAGAACCGCCCGGTCGCGGTGAAAAATCAGAAAAGGTGACCGACAGGACAATGCACCCAAGTCTGAAACCCGTCTAGCAGAGGCAATAGCCAGTAAAAATAAGACCTTAAGTGTAAGCCATTTAAGATCCACAGACTCAAGAGGTTCAAATGGAGACTCTTGTAGGGCATCCAGAACAACCGACAAATACCAAAGAGCCACAGGACAGACATAGGGAGGTTGAATCCTTAAAACACAGAGTGAAAGTATGAACGTCAGTCAGAGCCGCAATTTTTCTCTGAAACCATACCGACAAGGCTGAAATATGAACCTTGAAGGAGGCCAGACGAAGGCCTAAGTCCAGGCCCTGTTGCAGAAAAGCGAAGTTTGGCAGTACTGAACTTGTACGCATCATAATTCTTAGCCGCACACCAGGTAAAGTAAGAATTCCAGACCCTATAATAAATCCGAGCCAAAGCCGGTTTACAGGCTTTCAACATTGTTTGAATCACCGCCTCAGAAAATCCCTTGGCCCTCCGAACTGAAGCTTCAAGAGCCATGCCGTCAAAGCCAGCCGGGCCCAATCCTGGTAGACCCAAGGGCTTTGAGCGAGGAGGTCTGGGCATTGCGGAAGTAGAAGAGGGCGCTCTATCGAGAGACCCTGCAGGTCTGAAAACCAATACCGTCTGGGCCACGATGGAGCGATTAGAAGCAGTATTTCTCCCTCTTGCTTGAACTTCCTTATCACCCTGGGCAGAAGTGAAACCGGAGGGAACATGTACGGCAGCCGAAAGTTCCATGGAATTGCCAGTGCGTCCACGAAAGCTGCTTGAGGATCCCTTGTCCTTGCTCCGAAGACCGGAACCTTGTGATTGTGTTGAGACGCCATCAGGTCCACATCTTGTAGGCCCCACTTGTCCACTAGGAGTTGAAAGATTTCCAGATGGAGGCTCCACTCTCCGGTGTGTACGTCCTGATGACTGAGAAAGCCCGCTTCCCAGTTTAGGACCCCCAGAATGAAGACTGCCGATATGGCTGGCAGATGGTGTTCCGCCCACTGAAGAAAACGTGATACTTCCCTCAGTGCCATGCGGCTTTGAGTGCCGCCTTAATGATTGATGTACGCCACCGTGGTGGCGTTGTCCAACTGTACTTGAACAGGTCTGTTCTGTATTAAATGCTGGGCCAAGTTCAATGAGTTGAACACCGCCCACAATTCCAGAATGTTTATCAGGAGGAGAGACTCCTTGGTCAACCAACCCTGAAGGGAGTGTTGTTCCAACACTGCGCCCCAACCTCTCAGACTGGCATCAGTCGTCAGAAGGACCCAGTTGGAGATCCAGAAGGGACGTACCCTGCTCAATCATTGGTCCTGAAGCCACCAGATCAGTGACAGACAGACCTCCAGAGACAAGGAGATCATTTGAGACCTGATCCGGTGAGGTAGGTGGTCCCACTTGGCAAGAATCAGCTTCTGCAGAGGGCGGGAATGGAATAGAGCGTACTCCACCATGTCGAAAGCAGACACCTAGCACTTGCATCGCCGAATGCATCGACACTTGCGGACGAGATAGGAAGCATTGAATCCTGTCCTGAAGCTTCAGGACTTTCTCCTGAGACAAGAACAACTGCTGGTTGTGAGTGTCTAACAACGCCCCCAGGTGCACCATGCTCTGAGCAGGGACCAGGGAAGATTTCTTCCAGTTGATGAGCCACCCGTGGGCTTGCAGAAACTGGAGAGTCAGATCCAGATTGCGTAGGAGAATTTCTGGGAAATTTGCCAGGATCAACAAGTCGTCGAGGTACGGTAGGATCCTGACTCCTTGACGGCGGAGTACAGCCGTCATTACCGCCATGACCTTGGTGAAGAAAAATGAGAAAATTGGGCACTAATGTTTATATTGGGTGATAGCCGCACGTTCCTAGGGCCTGGTTTCTCTGACCCCACTTTGTGAAACAGAATAGAAAGAAATAGAACTGCGCACATCATCCAAATAGGGACATTTATTCAATATCACAATGTTTAAAAGAAAAATTGTACAATTACCGGCCGGATTTGAATATATTGTAGCATAAAACAATTGGGATACTAACTAATATCCTCAATACCTCCTAAAAGCCTAAAATACACTGATGAAGCCGCTGACGCCAAACTAAAGCGGAGAAACGTGTATGTGGAGGATTTGATACGTGAGTTCACAGCCAGCCGGCCAAACTGTTAACAGGAAATTCTGTGGGCATATTTGTATGATGGCTTACTAACTTGGCACCTAGACCCCAATGCTAAGGGGGAATAGGGAGTGCGCTCCCAGACCAGAGTGCTTCAATTAGCCAATTTATTGGTTAGAGACTGCCTTCTAACAAACACCCTTGTGCTAAAGGGAATAAGAATTATAAGCTGCTTTAACCACTTTGCTGACATACTAACCGGTTCGTGGGACATTACATTACAAGTGACTGTTATCCAATATAACCCCAGTGCTACAGAGGTATAACAATTGAATTCTAACATTGCTTTGCTGCTATACTAATGAGTCCTGTGGACATTTAATTACCTGTTGAGCATTGCAGGGACGCCTGCAACGTTATAGAAGTCACCTATGAATGGATACACAAATCAGTGAAACGATTATATGTGCTTAGAGCATAATACTTATATATGTGTGTTATTTTTATTTTAGGCTTTTAGGAGGTATTGAGTATATGTTAGTATCCCAATTGTTTTATGCTACAATATATTCAAATCCGGCCGGTAATTGTACAATTTTCCTTTCTGCTGTGGGGTACACTGGGCTCCACAAGGAAAGACATAGGGGTGTAGAGTAGGATCTTGATCCGAGGCACCAACAGGCTCAAAAGCTTTGACTGTTCCCAGAATGCATAGCGCTGCCTCCTCTATAACCCCGCCTCCCTGCACAGGAGCTCAGTTTAGTAGTTGGTGCCGCAGATAGCAGGCACATAACAAAGGGGCTGCTCTGGGCAGCCCTAAGAAGAGCTTTTTGAGAAGAAAAGTGAAGACTTCAAGGGCTCCATCTCTCCCCAGTGGCACTGTACACTCCCGAGCCCTGGTTGCTGGGTAACTACAGCAGGAGGCTCCGGTTTTCTTCTAACGTCAGGAACACACGACGGGGGCTCTCCGGGATTGCGTGGCCGTGCTTCGGGAGGTAGTGAGTGGGTCCCGCTTGCGTGGGTGCAGGTCAGGTTTTCCCTTAAAACCGTTTTACTAGTAGCCCACAGTACCCGGTGGTTTTGCCAGCAGGGGGATAAGGCTTAGACCTGGAGCCCCAGCCCCAGGGCGCCATTTCCAGCAAATGTTCCAGCCCTGGAGCTGCATATCTGTCTCTCCCTGTCAGTGTTTGGGCGCCATTTCTCTCAGCTACACTGTTCCTGGGACTGCTTGGGCAAATCCGCCTGTGTAAAGCCGCCTGGTTGTCAGCGCTGTGACTTTACATGACACTTAAGTATTCTACATGTCAATTAGACAGTGTTAGTTAAGAAAGAGTGCATTTAGTCAGGGTTCTCTGGTACAAGTACCTTGTGATATACATCCAGTTCTTACTGTGCAGTGTTATATCTATTGTATACATAGCTATACAAGCTGGTCCAGTGCAGTATTATTGTTAGTAATAACCTCTGCATTGCTTACATGTGACTATATGTGTGTGCATTAGCTTGCTAAGTGGTTTCCATTCCGTGTCTCTCACTCAACTTGCTATCCCTATATTCTATAACCTGAGGGGGCTTGGTGCGTCAGGTTTTATAGTTATATAGGATTTTCACAAGATATACTCTAATACGTATTTTTCTCTGTGATTTTAGTCATCATATCTCTCCTGTATCTCTGCTTGTGCTGACTACACTGCGCAGGGGTTTGGGTAAGAGGTATTGTGCTGCTGCCAATTGTACTGTGTTACCTGATACTGCAAGTTATATCATGTCTGCTTCTGAAGGTAACGGTTCTGGGGCTGAACACACTGCCGGTGTTGCTGATGCCACTTACCCCTATGAGGAGACTATAGCAGCTGGGGGCTCCTTGCCCCCCAGTGGGACTGTGGCAACGGGGGTACATACTGACCCACCGTGGGCTACTTTCTCCACGCTTCTACATACGCTAGTTACTAAACTAACACCCCCTATGGGACCTCCTATGCCGGTGCAACCGTATGTGGTTCCCACAGCTAACCCGCCTTGGGCGGACAATTTATCTGCTCAACTGAAAAAGCTGAACCAGTCCCTGACTACTGAAAAGTCTGACCCTCGCTCGCCTAAGACCAAGAGGTCCTCTAAGCTAGCTCTTATCTCCACACAATCCACTGCTGTCACTGACACCTCATCTGATGAAGATGGCGCTTACACTGACCCCACAGATTCTGACACAGATACTGCTGATGGGGAGGGTAAATCACATGTGGATGTTCCTGATCTTTTGGAGGCTGTTAAGTTAATTTTACAGATTACGGGTGATCCCGAGCCATCCGCCCCTCCTAAGAAACCAGATAGGTTCAAGCGTCAGAAGGTGGTTAAACAAGTTTTACCTCACTCTGACCACCTAGTGGATATACGTCAGGAACCCTGGGGAAACCCGGGAAAGAAGTTTGTGCCTCAAAAGAAGATGCTGGCTCGCTATCCCCTCGCGCCAGAGCTGTCTAAAAATTGGGAAACGCCTCCTCCAGTAGACTCACATGTGGCTAGGATGGTGGTTTCCTCAGCTCTACCTGTCACTACCGTCATGTCTCTAAAAGAGCTTACGGATAAGCGTGTGGAGGGTTGTCTGAAAACGATTTACACCCTCACGGGTGCTGCACAAAGGCCCACTATTGCAGCAACATGGGCTGCAGAGGCTATTGAAGCATGGGCCTTGGAGTTAGAAGCTGAAATCTCTTCTGACCATGCTAGACAATGCTTGTCATATATTGTCACAGCTTCTCACTATATTAAAGAGGCGGCTTCTGATGCCGGTATTCTAGCAGTCAAGGCCTCTACTACAGCAGTCCTGGTTCACCGGATATTGTGGCTGAGATCCTGGTCTGTGGATCTGGACTCTAGAAAAACCCTGGAGGTACTCCCTTTCAAGGGAGATATTCTGTTTGGGGAGGACTTAAATAAGATAGTGGCTGATTTGGCTACTGCCAAAACTGCCTGTCTGCCAAGTACCGCTCCTTCTGTGTCGAAGGCTAAAGGTACTTCCTTTCGCCCTTCAGGTAAAGGTCAGGTGTACAACAAGCAGCCCGCACTTCCAAACCTGGTAAGCCGAAGCCCAAAAGAGGCTGGGCTGCCCGTCAGCCAGCTTCCAAGACTGATAAGCCTGCCGCATGATGGGGTGGGCCTCCCCCTGGGGGATCCCAGGGTGGGAGGCCGGCTTCTAGGGTATACCCAGGAATGGTTGAAGACCACTTCAGATGCCTGGGTACGGGAAGTCGTCACTCGAGGTTACGCCATAGCCTTCGAAAACCGACCCCTCATCGATTTTGCCGGACAGATGTCCCGTTGGACCAGACAAAGGCAAACACTCTACATTCGGTGGTACAGACCCTCCTGGATACAGGAGTCGTAGTACAGGTGCCTCTTGCTCAGAGGGGCCGGGGGTACTATTCTCCGCTGTTTCTAGTCCCGAAACCGAATGGGTCCTCCCGGCCCATTCACAACCTCAAGGCATTGAACAGGTTTGGAAAGTTTCCAAGTTCCGTATGGAAACCCTTCGCTCTATAGTTCTGGCCTTGGAACCTGGGAACTACATGGTCTCCCTGGACATACAGGATGCTTACCTGCATATTCCTATAGCAGTGTCACATCAGCAATACCTGAGGTTTGCGATTGACAACCTCCATTACCAGTTTCGGGCGTTACCTTTTGGTTTAACAACGGCTCCGCGAGTCTTCACCAAAGTTATGGCGGTGATGACTGTGGTACTCCGCCGTCAAGGGGTCAGGATACTGCCGTATCTGGACGACTTGTTAATCCTGGCAAATTCCCCAGAAATTCTCCTACGTCATCTGGATATGACAGTCCAGTTTCTACAAGCCCACGGGTGGCTCATCAACTGGAAGAAATCCTCCCTGGTCCCTGCTCAGAACATGGTGCACCTGGGAGCCCTTTTGGACACTCACAACCAGTGGTTGTTCTTGTCTCAGGAAAGTCCTGAAGCTTCATGACAGGATTCGTTGCTTCCTTTCTCATCCGCAAGTGTCGATACATTCGGCAATGCAGGTGCTGGGCCTCATGGTATCAGCATTCGACATGGTGGAGTATGCTCAATTTCATACTTGCCCCCTCCAGAGGCTGATTCTAGCCAAGTGGGATGGCCTGCCTCACCGGATCAGGTCTCACATGTTCTCTCTGACTCAGGAGGTCCGTCTGTCGCTGCACCGGTGGCTACAGGACCAACGATTGTGCAGGGGCCGTCCCTTCCGGATATCCGACTGGGTCCTGTTGACGACAGATGCCAGTCTCAGAGGTTGGGGAGCGGTGATGGAGCAACACTCCCTTCGGGGTTGGTGGACCAAGGAGAAATCTCTCCTCTCGATCAACATTCTGGAATTGCGGGCGGTCTTCAATGCGTTGAACCTGGCCCAGCATTTAATTCAGAACCGTCCTGTTCAAGTACAGTCGGACAACGCCACCACAGTGGCTTACATAAATCATCAAGGCGGCACTCGAAGCCGTTTGGCAATGAAGGAAGTCTCACGGATTCTACATTGGGCGGAACGCCATCTACCGGCCATATCGGCAATATTCATTCCGGGAGTCCTGAATTGGGAAGCAGACTTTCTCAGTCGTCAAGACGTACACGCCGGAGGGTGGGGCCTCCATCCAGAAGTGTTTCAACTCCTAGTGGAAAAGTGGGGCCTTCCACACGTAGATCTGATGGCGTCTCGACACAATCACAAGGTTCCGGTCTTCGGAGCAAGGACGAGGGATCCTCAAGCAGCATTCGTGGATGCGCTGGCGGTGCCGCGGAGGTTTCGACTGCCGTATGTGTTCCCTCCGGTGTCACTCCTCCCTAGGGTAATTCGGAAGTTCAAGCAAGAAAGAGGAATTCTGCTTCTCATAGCTCCAGCGTGGCCCAGACGGCACTGGTTCTCAGACCTGCAGGGCCTATCGTCAGAGCGTCCAACTCTACTTCCACAACGCCCAGACCTCCTCGTTCAGGGCCCCTGTGTCTACCAGGACCTAGCCTGGCTGTCTTTGACGGCGTGGCTCTTGAAGCTTACGTCTTAAGGGCTAAAGGGTTTTCTGAGGCGGTCATTCAAACTATGTTGAGGACCCGGAAACCGGCTTCTGCTCGGATTTACTATAGGGTCTGACATTCTTACTTTGGTGCGCATCTAACGATTATGACGCTTCCAAGTTTAGTACAGCCAAGTTGTTGGCCTTTCTTCAGCAGGGCCTGGACTTAGGCCTGCGTCTGGCCTCCCTTAAGGTTCAAATATCTGCCTTGTCGGTGTGGTTTCAGAGAAAGATTGCGACCTTACCTGATGTGCATATCATTACTCAGGGTGTGTTGCATATCCAACCTCGTTATGTCCCGCCTGTAGCTACTTGGGACTTGTCGGTGGTTTTGGAGGCGTTACAAGAGTCTCCGTTTGAACCTCTTGGTTCAGCTAATCTTAAGTGGCTTTCCCTTAAGGTGGTGTTTCTGCTGGCTATTGCTTCAGCTAGAAGAGTGTCTGATTTGGGTGCCTTGTCTTGTAGTTCACCATATTTGATATTTCACCGTGACCGGGCGGTTCTTAGGACTCGTCCCGGATATTTACCTAAGGTGGTTTCTTCGTTCCACCTTAACCAGATCATCGTGATTCCGGCACTTGTTTCTCCTGATCTGTCTCCCAAAGAGCGGTCTTTGGATGTGGTATCGGCTCTCCGTATCTATGTGAAGAGAACTGCTTCTATTAGGAAATCTGATTCTCTCTTTGTTCTGTTTGGATTTCACAAACGGGGCTGGCCTGCTCACAAGCAAACTTTGGCCAGATGGATTAGAATGGTGATTGCACATGTTTATGTGAGGGCTGGTCTATCAGCTCCTGCTCACATTACGGCCTATTCTACTCAGTCTGTTGGACCTCCTTGGGCGGCCTGCCGTGGTGCGACCCTTGAACAGTTGTGCAAGGCGGCTATGTGGTCCTCTCTGAACACGTTCATAAGGTTCTATGCCTTCGATACTGCCGCTTCCCAGGATGCTTCCTTTGGATGCCGGGTTCTTTTGCCCGCTACAGTGCGTCCCCTCCCATAAGGAACTGCTTTAGGACATTCCCTATGTCTTTCCTTGTGGAGCCCAGTGTACCCCGCAGCAGAAAACGAGTTTTATGGTAAGAACTTACCTTTGTTAAAACTCTTTCTGCGAGGTACACTGGGCTCCACAAGGCGCCCACCCTGACGCACTTAGCTTCTTTGGGTTGGTATGGCATTAGCCGCTGACACTTCTCCTGTCGTGAGAGTGTGGTGTATGTGGCTACTAACCGTTGTCGTCTCTTTTCCTGCTACTGCATTGGGCTGGTTAACTAAAAACTGAGCTTCTGTGCAGGGAGGCGGGGTTATAGAGGAGGCGGCGCTATGCATTCCGGGAACAAAGCTTTTGAGCCTGTGGGTGCCTCGGATCAAGATCCTACTCTACACCCCTATGTCTTTCCTTGTGGAGCCCAGTGTACCTCGCAGAGTTTTAACAAAGGTAAGTTCTTACCAAAAAACTCATTTTTATACATTGTGATATTGAATAAATGTCCCTATTTGGATGATATGCGCAGTTCTATTTCTTTCTACCTTGGTGAAGACTTGCGGAGCCGTGGTCAAACCAAAAGGTAACGCCCGAAATTGGTAATGGAGGTTGCCAACCGCAAACCTCAGGTACTGCTGATGCGACAATGGGAATATGCAGGTAAGTGCCCTGTAAGTCCAGGGAGACCATATAATCCCCAGGTTCCAAGGCCAGAATAGAGCGAAGAGTTTCCATATGAAACTTGGAGACCCTCACAAATTTGTTGAAGGACTTGAGGTTGAGAATGGACCGGGAGGATCCATTCGGTTTCGGGACTAGGAACAGCGGTGAATAGTACCTCTTGCCTCTCTGAGCCAGAGGCACCTGTACTACCACTCCTGTGTCCAGGAGGGACTGTGCCACCGAATGAAGAGTTTTTGCCTTCAACTGATCCGAAGGGACATCTGTCAGGCAAAATCGATGAGGGGGATGATTCTTGAAGGGTACGGCGTAACCTCGAGTGACGACTTCCCATACCCAGGCATCAGAAGTGGTCCTCAACCATTCCTGGGTATACCCTAGAAGTCGGCCCCCCACCCTGGGATCCCCCAGAGGGCGGCCCGCCCCGTCATGCGGCAGGCTTGTCAGTTTTGGAAGCAGGCTGACTGGTAGCCCAGGCCCTTTTGGATTTGGAAGGGCGAACCTGTTTTGGGTACGCCTGACCTTTTGCTTTCCCTGAAGGACGAAAGGAGCGAAATGGAGTACTCTTAGCCTACGGCACCGATGGAGCAGTACTAGGTAGACATGCTGTTTTAGCAGAAGCTAAGTCAGCCACTATCTTGTTGAGGTCTTCCCTGAAAAGAATGTCTCCCTTAGAAGGGAGTACCTCCAGGGTTTTCTTAGAGTCCATATCCACAGACCAGGACTGTAACCAGGGAATCCGGCGAGCCAAAATAGACGTAGTAGAAGCCTTGGCTGCCAGAATACCGGCATCAGAAGCCGCCTCCTTAAAGTAATGAGACGCTGTGACAATATATGACAAGCATTGTCTAGCATGATCAGAAGCGTTGGGCGGCAACGCCGCCTCCAGCTCCTGAGCCCATGATTCCACAGCTTCTGCAGCCCATGTCGCTGCAATGGTGGGCCTATACGCAGCACCGGTTAGGGTGTAAATTACCTTTAAACAACCCTCCACACGCTTATCCGTCGGCTCTCTCAGGGACGTGACGGTAGTTACAGGCAGAGCTGAGGATACCACCAGCGAATCCACTAGCGGGGGTGTTTTCCAATTTTTACTTAGCTCCGCAGCGAGGGGGTAGCGAGCCAGCATCTTCTTGTGAGGCGTGAATTTCTTTCCTGGATTTCCCCAGGACTCCTGACGTATGTCAACTAAATGGTCAGAGTAAGGTAAAACTGGTTTAACCACTTTCTGATGGTTAAACCTGTCCAGTTTCTTACGGGGGGGCATCAGGCTCCGGGTCATCATCAACTTGAAGAATGAGCCTGATAGCCTCCAACAAGTCAGGAACATCCACCTGTGAAACAGCTTCCCCATCAGAAGCATTGGGATCAGAATCTGTGGGGTCACTATAAACGCCATCCTAATCAGACG
Source organism: Pseudophryne corroboree (assembly GCF_028390025.1). Taxonomy (NCBI): domain Eukaryota; kingdom Metazoa; phylum Chordata; class Amphibia; order Anura; family Myobatrachidae; genus Pseudophryne; species Pseudophryne corroboree. Next base: position 662,687,892 of record NC_086449.1, on the reverse strand, counting down.
AGGTGTCTGGGACGTTGGTGGATTGTGAGGAAGCAATTGGCCGCTTAGACGACCCCTTGGTCTTAGGCGGACAAGGGTTAGACTTCTGAGTAGTCAATGATTGGTTCAATTGCTGTAACTGATTGGACAGTTGATCTGCCCACGGCGGGTTAACCGCGGGGACCATAAGTGGTTGTACTGGCACAGGATGGCCCATAGGGGGCGTTAGTCTAGTTACCAGCGTATTCAATAGCGTGGAGAAGGTAACCCAATGTGGGTCATTTTGAACCCCCGTTGCTACAGTCCCACTGGGGGGTAAGGAACCCCCAAGTACCTGAACCCTCAGCTGCTATAATGTGTCTGCAGCATCAACACCACACAATGTGGGATCAGCCCCAGCACCGTTGCCCTTCGTAGCTGACATAATCAAAAGCTCAATGCAAGGCAACACAGTACAATATCAGCAGCACAATACCTGACAAGAACCCCCTGTGCAGTGTATTTCAGCACAAACAGGGAATTCTAGAGGTATATGGTGACTAGAAATCACAGAGAAAATACACAGAGTATATCATGTGAACTACCTATATTAATGATAAACCTGACGCACTTAGCCCCCTCAGGTTATAGAATATAGGGATAGCAATCTGAGTCAGATACACGAAATGGAGGTCACATAGCAGCTATATGCACACACACAGAGTCACAGTTTATACAACGCAGAAATTATGACATTCAATAAAACGGCACTGGACTAGCAACACATAGTAGTACTAAGTATAACTTAATAGATATAACAATGCACAGTAAAGACTGGATGTATATCACAGGGTACGTGTACTATATAACCCTGACTAAATGCACTTTTTCTTAACTAACACTGTCAACAGACATGTAGAATACTTAAGTGTCCTGTAAAATGCACAGCGCTGACAGGCAGGCAGGCGGCTTTACAGAGGAGGATTTGCCCAAACAGTCCCAGGATCAGCTCAGCTTGTCCTAATGGCGCCAAAACGCTGACAGGGAGTGAGGGAGAGAGAGATATGCAGCTCCAGGGCGGGAACATTTACTCTAAATGGCGCCCTGGGGGATGGGCTACAGGTCAAAGCCTTATCCCCTTGCTGGACTTCACCACCAGGTACTGGGGGCTTAAATAAATGGTTTTATTTGAGAAAACCGACCTGTGCCCATGCCCTGGTGGTCTAGTGGGGTCCCTGTACTGCCAGTGTCCACACCAGCCGCGTGGGATCGCGATTTACAGCGGATACCACCGGGGGGGACCCACTTACCTCCTCCCTGAGTGCGGCCACGCGATCCAGGAGAGCAGCGGTCGTGTGTGTGTCTAACAGGAAGAAAACCGGAGCCTCCGCTGTAGGTACCCGGCAACCAGGGCGCGGGAGTATACAGCGCCGCTGGGGGAGGTGATGGAACTGCAGCAGACGTCTGACTGACATCCAGCACTTACAGTGCCTCTGCTGCAGCCCTTGAAGTCTTCATTTTTTCTTTAAAAAGCTTTTTCCTAGGGCTGCTGGAGCAGCCCCCCTGTTGTATGCCTGCTTACTACATGGCACCAACTATAAAACTGAGCTCCTGTTCACGGAGGTAGGGTTATAGAGGAGGCGACGCTATGTATTCTGGGAACAGCCAAAGCTTTGAGTCTGTTGGTGCCTCGGATCAAGATCCTACTCTACACCCCAATGTCATTCCCTGTGGAGCCTAGTGTACCCCGCAGCAGAAATAGAGATCACACAGCAGCTATTGGCAGACACTCAGTCACATGTACAATGCAGAAATTATTACCAACAACAATAAAACTGCACTGGACTAGCAATACTAAGCACAAACTGTACTACCAGGTAAAGCTATATAGGTATATAGATATAACAATGCACAGTAAAGATTGGATGTATATTACAGGGTACTTGTACTAAATATCCCTGTAGTAATGCACTTGTTCTTAACTAACACTGTCTAAATGACATGTAGAATACTTTAGTGTCCTATAAATGCGCAGCGCTGATTATGCAGGTGGCTTTACAGAGGAGACATAGCCCAGCAGTCCCAGAATCAGCTCAGCATGTGTGTAATGGCGCCCAAATGCTGACAGGGAGTGAGGGAAACAGAGAGATGCAGCTCCAGGGCAGGAACATTTGCAGTAAATAGCGGCTTGGTGAGGGGCTACAGGTCAGAGCCTTATCCCCTTGCTGGACTTCACCACCGGATACTGTGGGGCCTATTAAAGTGGATGATTAGGTAATCCGACCTGTGCCCCTTGCCCTGGTGGTCTAGTGGGGTCCCTGTACGGCCACAGTATCCACGCCAGCGCGCGCTGCCCATCTCCTAGAAACCGCGGCGGATCGAGATTTCAGCGGGTCCCGCCTGGGGGACCCTCTTACCTCCTCCCTGTAATGCGGCCACGCGATCCTGGAGAGCAGCGGCAAGTGTGTGCCCACTGATGAGAAACCGGAGCCTCTGCTATAAGTACCTGGCAACCAGGGTGCGGGAGTATACAGCGCCTCTGGGGGAGGTGAGGTATCCGCAGCACGATGTGTCAGCATGACATATAGCAACTAGTGCCTGTGCTGCGGCCCTTGAAGTCTTCTGTCTTCTAAAAAAAAGCTCTTTTCAGGGCTGCCTGCACTGCAGGGCACTAACTTACAAACTGAGCTCCTGTGCATGGAGACGGGGTTATAGAGGAGGCGGCGCTGTGCATCTTGGGAACAGTTAAAGCTTTTAGCCTGTTGGTGCCTCGTATAAAGATCCAACTCTACACCCCAATGTTTATCCCCGTGGAACCCCAGTGTACCCCGCTGCAGAAAAATAGGATTTTAATACCTACCAGTAAATCCTTTTCTCTTAGTCCGTAGAGGATGCTGGGGACTCCATAAGGACCATGGGGTATAGACGGGATCCGCAGGAGACATGGGCACTTTAAGACTTTAAATGCGTGTGAACTGGCTCCTCCCTCTATGCCCCTCCTCCAGACCTCAGTTATAGGAACTGTGCCCAGGGAGACGGACATTTAGAGGAAAAGGATTTTTGTTAAACCAAGGGTGAGATACACACCAGCTCACACCACAACACACAGTACAACATGGCTTTTAACTAAACACCAGTTAACGGCATGAACCAAAATCAGCAACAGGCTGATCTTAACCGAAACACAACCTTCGTGTAACATAAGCAATAACTATTAACAAGTACTGCAGCTAGAGTCCGCACTGGGACGGGCGCCCAGCATCCTCTACGGACTAAGAGAAAAGGATTTACCGGTAGGTAGTAAAATCCTATTTTCTCATACGTCCTAGAAGATGCTGGAGACTCCATAAGGACCATGGGGTTTATACCAAAGCTTCAGAACGGGCGGGAGAGTGCGGATGACTCTGCAGCACCGATTGAGCAAACATCAGCCAGGGTATCAAACTTGTAGAATTTTGCAAAAGTGTTTGAACCCGACCAAGTAGCCGCTCGGCAGTTTCGTACCGCCAAGACTCCTTGGGCAGCCGCCCAAGATGAGCCCACCTTCCTGGTAGAATGGGCCTTCACCGACTTCGGTGAATGAGCCTGCTGAATCGTATTACAGATCCAGCGAGCAATAGTCTGCTTGGAAGCAGGATTTCCAATCTTGTTGGAAGCATACAGGACAAACAGAGCCTCTGTTTTTCTAATACGAGCCGTTCTGGCTACATAAATTTTCAAAGCTCTGACCACATCGAGAGACTTTGATGCAGCCAAGGCTTCAGTAGCCACAGGCACCACAATAGGTTGGTTCATGTAAAATGAAAAAAACACCTTTGGCAGAAATTGTTGACGAGTTCTCAATTCCGCTCTATCCACATGGAAGATCAAATATGGGCTCTTGTGAGACAAAGCTGCTAATTCCAACACCCGCCAAGGCCAAAAGCATGACCACTTTCCAAGTGAGAAATTTCAACTCACCCTTCTGTAAAGGTTCAAACCAATGTGACTGAAGGAACTGCAACACCACGTTAAGGTCCCACGGTGCCACTGGCGGCACAAATGGAGGTTGGATGTACAGCACACCTTTCACGAAAGTCTGAACTTCTGGAAGGGAGGCCAATTCTTTTTGGAAGAAAATTGCACCTTAATGGAGCCTAACTTTAGGCCCGCATCCACACCTGCTTGCAAAAAATGGAGAAAACGACCCAGCTGAAATTCTTCCGTAGGAGCCTTCTTGGATTCACACCAAGACACATATTTTCTCCAAATACGGTGTAAATGCTTCGCCGTTACCTCCTTTCTAGCTTTAAGTAGTGTGGGGATGACTTCACCGGGAATACCCTTTCGAGCTAGGATGTGGCGTTCAACCGCCATGCCGTCAAACGCAACCGCGGTAAGTCTTGGAACATGCATGGCCCTTGCTGTAACAGATCGCTGTAACAGATCCTCTCTTAGAGGAAGAGGCCAGGGATCTCCTATGAGTAATTCCTGAAGCTCCGCATACCAGGCCCTCCGTGGCCAATCTGGAACGAGTATCACCTGAACCCTTGTGCTTTTTATGATCCTTATCACCTTTGGAATGAATGGAAGTGAAGGGCACACATAGAACGAATGAAACACCCACGGTGTCACCAGGGCGTCCACAGCAACTGCTTGCAGGTCCCTCGACCTGGAACAATATTTCTGAAGTTTCTTGTTGAGGCTAGCGCCATTATTATTATTACCAGTTATTTATATAGAACACATATTCCGCAGCGCTTTACAGAGAATATTTGCCCATTCACATCAGTCCCTGCCCCAGTGGAGCTTACAATCTATATTCCCTATCACATGTACACGCACACACATTCACACTAGGGTTAATTTTGTTGGGAGCCAATTAACCTACCAGTATATTTTTGGATTGTGGGAGGAAACCGGAGTGCCCGGAGGAAACCGACGCAAGTACGGGGAGAATATACAAACTCCACACAGTGGTGGGAATTGAACCCATGACCTTAGTGCTGTGAGGCAGTAATGCTAACCACTACACCATCCGTACTGCCATCATGTCTATTTAAGGAATTCCCCAATGACTTGTCACTTCTGCAAAGACCTCTTGATGAAGACCCCACTCCCCTGATGGAGATGGTGTCTGCTGAGAAAGTCTGCTTCCCAGTTGTCCACGCCTGGAATGAAGACCGCCGACAGAGCGCTTGCATGTCTTTCCGCCCAGCGGAGAACTTTTGTGGCCTCCGCCATCGCCGCTCTGCTCCTTGTTCTGCCCTGGCGGTTTATGTAAGCCACTGCTGTAATGTTGTCCGACTGAATCAGGACGGGCCGGCCGCAAAGATGTTCCGCTTGTAGATGGCCGTTGTATATGGCCCTTAATTCCAGAATGTGCAGACAAGCTTCCTGGTTTGACCATTTTCCCTGGAAATTTTCCCCTTGTGTGACCGCTCCCCAGCCTCGGAGACTTGCATCCGTGGTTACCAGGATCCAATCCTGGATCCCGAACCTGCGTCCCTCTAAGAGGTGAGAACTGTGGAGCCACCACAGGAGCCTGCGTCCCTCTAAGAGGTGAGAACTTTGGAGCCACCACAGGAGAGAAACTCTGGTCCTGGAAGATAGGCTTATTTTCCGGTGCATGTGTAGGTGAGACCCGGACCACTTGTCCAACAGGTCCCACTGAAACACCCTGGCATGGAACCTGCCAAACGGAATGGCCTCGTAGGCCGCCACCATCTTCCCCAGCACCCAAGTGCATTGATGAATCGACACTCTTGCCGGTTTCAGAATCCCTTTGATCATGTTCTGGATTTCCAGAGCTTTTTCCACTGGGAGAAAAACTCTCTGTAGTTCCGTGTCCAGAATCATGCCCAAGAATGACAGCCGTGTTGTCGGAACCAACTGTGACTTTGGCAAATATAGGAGCCAACCATGTTTTTGCAGAATTGTCAGGGAGAGCATAACATTTCTTAGTAACTGCTCCTTTGATCTCGCCTTTATCAGGAGATCGTCCAAGTACGGGATAATTGTTACACCCTGCTTGCGCAGGAGCACCATCATTTCCACCATTACTTTGGTGAAAATCCTCGGAGCCGTGGAAAGACCAAACGGCAACGTCTGAAATTGGTAATGACAATCCTGAACAGCAGACCTCAGGTAAGCCTGATGTGGAGGATATATGGGGACATGTAAGTAGGCGCCTTTTATGTCGACAGACACCATAAAATCCCCCCTTCCAGACTGGAGATCACTGCTCGGAGAGATTCCATCTTGAATTTGAAACTTTTCAGATATAAATTGAGGGATTTTAAGTTCAGAATCCGGCTTTGGGACCACGAACAGGCTTGAATAAAAGCCTTCTCCCCGTTGAGACGGGGGTACCGTGACAATGACTTGATGTTGACACAGCTTTTGTATTGCAGCAAATACTATATCCCTTTCCGGAAGAGAAGCTGGCAAGGCCGATTTGAAAAGTCAGTGAGGGGGCACGTCTTGAAATTCCAGTTTGTACCCTTGGGTCACTATTTCTAGTACCCAAGGATCTAGGGCCGAGCGAGCCCAGACTTGACTGAAGAGTTGAAGACGTGCCCCCACCGGTGCGGACTCCAGCAGCGGAGCACCAGCGTCAAGCGGTGGATTTGGTAGTAGCCGGGGAGGACTTCTGCTCTTGGGAGCTTGCCACAGCCGGCGACCTTTTTCCCCTTCTCCTACCTCTAGTAGCAAGGAAGGAGGACCTTCGTCCATTTTTGAACTTATTAGACCGAAAGGACTGCATCTGATAATGGGGCGTTTTCTTTTGTTGAGCAGGGACATAAGGTAGAAAAGATTACTTACCTGCGGTAGCTGGAGATACCAGGTCCGCGAGGCCCTCACCAAACAAGACACCACCCTTATACGGCAGAGACTCCATAGCCTTCTTAGAGTCAGCATCACCATTCCATTGATGAGTCCATAATGCTCTCCTAGCAGAGACTGCCATGGCATTGGCCCTTGATCCCAAGAGGCCAATATCTCTTGCAGCCTCCCTGAGGTAGACTGTAGCGTCCCTGATAAAAAAACGCTATCCCTATCCAGGGTGTCTAATTCAGATGACAAGTTATCTGCCCACTTTTTAATCGCACTACTCACCCCTGCCGATGCCACGGCAGGTCTGAGCAGCGTAGCCGTAGTGATATAAATAGATTTCAAGGTAGTGTCCTGCCTACGATCTGCAGGATCCTTTAGGGCTGCCGTGTCAGGGGACGGAAGCGCCACCTTCTTGGACAACCGTGCTAGAGCTCTGTCCACAGAGGGTGTTGACTCCCACTTTTCCCTGTCCTCAGAGGGGAACGGATATGCCATAAGAATCCTCTTGGGAATCAGTAGCTTTTTGTCAGGAATTTCCCAAGCCTTTTCAAAAAGAGTGTCCAGCTCATGAGAGGGAGGAAACGTTACCTCAGGTTTCTTTCCCTTAAACATACAGACCCTAGTATCAGGAACAGCCGGGTATTCCGTGATATGTAACACGTCTTTTATTGCAACAATCATGTACTGAATGCTCTTAACCAGTTTAGGATTCAATCTGGCATCAGTATAGTCGACACTGAAGTCCGAATCCGTGTCGGTATCTGTGTCTGCTATCTGGGTAAATGACCGCTTCTACGACCCTGAGGGGGTCTGAGTTTGGGATAAAGCATCTTCCATGGATTGTCTCCACATTTGGTTTTGAGCCTCAGATTTATCCAACCTCTTATTTAATAAAGCCACATTTGCATTCAAGACACTCCACATATTTACCCAATTAGCAGTCGGCGGTGCCGACAGATTCACTCCCACACTCTGTTCTGTCCCCACTCCAGCTTCCTCCTGGGAAGAGCATTCTGCCTCAGACATGTCGACACACTCGTACCGACACCCACTATCACACTGGGCTATAGGGTACAGACCCACAATAAGGCCTGTTAGAGAAAACACAGAGGGAGTTTGCCAGCTCACACCCAGCGCCTATCCCGGTCCGACACTGATATACAATGCCTCAGACCTGCAGTGCTTTTAATATATATATATATATATATATATATATATATATATATATATATATATATATATATATATCTATCAACACCAAATTAGCTGGGGCCCCCCCCCCCCGTTTTACACCGTTATTTGGACAGTAGTGAGGAGGCCAGGACCAGCGTCTCTGCAGCTGCTGTGAAGAGAAAATGGCGCTGATTAGAGCTGTGAGGGCTAAGCCCCGCCCCCTTAATGGCTTGCTTAAGTCCCGCTATTTTTTTATACTGGCGGGGGTCTGTATACAGTGCCTATGTACTGTATACCCTTATTGCCAGGTGTAAACTGAGGTTTATTGCTGCCCAGGGCGCCCCCCCCCCCCCCTGCGCCCATGTAGTGCCACTTGTGTTTGGGAGCAATGGCGCGCTGCACGGTACCTCCAAGACAGTGAAGTCTTCTGCCGTCTTAACTGAAGTCTTCTTTGCTTCGGTTACTCGCCCGGCTTATTTCTTCTGACTCTGTGGGGGGGGGGGGGGGGGGGGGGGGGGGGGTATAGCAGCTAGGCTATACCAAGTGATCAGACCCTCTGGAGCTAATGGTGTCCAGTAGCCTAAGAAGCAGTGCCTTTAACTCACAGAAGTAGGTCTGCTTCTCTCCCCTCAGTCCCACGAAGCAGGGAGCCTGTTGCCAGCAGTGCTCCCTGAAAATAATAAACCTAACATAGTCTTTTTCAGAGAAACTCAGTAGAGCTCCCCTGTGTGACCAGTCTCTCTGGGCACAGAATCTAACTGAGGTCTGGAGGAGGGGCATAGAGGGAGGAGCCAGTTCACACCCATTTAAAGTCTTAAAGTGCCCATGTCTCCTGCAGATCCCGTCTATACCCCATGGTCCTTATGGAGTCCCCAGCATCCTCTAGGACGTATGAGAAATAGGATTTTAAATACCTACTGGTAAATCCTTTTCTCATAGTCCGTAGAGGATACGGGGCGCCCGCCCAGTGATTCGTGTTTAGTGCTTTGTTACTTGGTTAAGTATTTGGTTCAGCTGTTGCTGTTCATGTTCAAATTTGGTTAGCATGGGCTTTCCTTTTGGTGTGTGTGTGTGTGTGTGTGTGTGTGTGTGTGTGTGTGTGTGTGTGTGTGTGTGTGTGTGTGTGTGTGTTGGTTCAAATCTCACCACTGTCTGTGTATATCCTTCTCTCAAAGTTTCTAGACCAGGCATTCCCAACCATGGTACTCAAGGCACACCAACAGTGAAGGTTTTAGTGATATCCAAGCTGCAGCACAGATGGTTAAATCAAAATAACTGAGCTACTAATTAAGTCACCTGTGCTGAAGCCTAGGATATCACTAAAACCTGCACTGTTAGTGTGCCTTGAGGACCGTGGTTGGGAATGCCTGTTCTAGACTGAGTCTGGTAGGAGAGGCATAGAGGGAGGAGCCAGCCCACACTATTAAACTCTTAAAGTGCCCATGGCTCCTAATGGACCAGTCTATAGCCCATGGTACTAATGTGGACCCCAGTATCCTCTACGGACTACGAGAAAACGAGTTTTATGGTAAGATCTTACCTTTGTTAAAACTCTTTCTGCGAGGTACACTGGGCTCCACAAGGATTGGACAATGGGGTGTAGAATAGGATCTTGATCCAAGGCACCAAAAGGCTCAAAGCTTTGACTGTTCCCAGAATGCACAGCGCCGCCTCCTATATCACCCCGCCTCCCAGCACAGGAGCTCAGTTTTTAGTTAACCAGCCCAATGCAGTAGCAGGAAAAGAGACAACAGTTAGTAGCCACAACACCGCATTCTCACGACAGGAGCCGTGTCAGCGGCTAATGCCATACCACCCAAAGAAGCTAAGTGCATCAGGGTGGGCGCCTTGTGGAGCCCAGTGTACCTCGCAGAAAGAGTTTTAACAAAGGTAAGTTCTTACCATAAAACCCATTTTCTGCTGCGGGGTACCCTGGGCTCCACAAGGATTGGACAATGGGGATGTCCTAAAGCAGTTCCTTATGGGAGGGGACGCACTGTAGCGGGCACAAGAACCCAGCGTTCAAAGGAAGCATCCTGGGAAGCGGCAGTATCGAAGGCATAGAACCTTATGAACGTGTTCCCTGAGGACCACGTAGCCGCCTTGCACAATTGATCAAGGGTCACACCACGTTGGGCCGACCAATAAGGTCCAACAGACCAAGTAGAATGGGCCGTAATGTGAGCAGGAGCTGACAAACCAGCCTGCACATAAGCATGTGCAATCACCATTCTAATCCATCTGGCCAGAGTTTGCTTATGAGCAGGCCAGCCACGTTTGTGAAATCCAAACAAAACAAAGAGAATCAGATTTTCGAATAGAAGCAGTTCTCTTCACATAGATACGGAGAGCCTGTACCACATCCAAAGACCGCTCTTTGGGAGACAAATCAGGAGAGACAAAGGGCGGAACCACAATCTCCTGATTAAGGTGGAACGAAGAAACCACCTTAGGTAAATATCCAGGACGAGTCCTAAGAACCGCCCGGTCACAGTGAAAAATCAGATATGGGGAACTACAAGACAAGGCACCCAGATCAGACACTCTTCTAGCAGAGGCAATAGCCAGCAAGACCACCACCTTAAGGGAAAGCCACTTAATGTCAGCTGAACCAAGAGGTTCAAACGGAGGCTCCTGCAACGCCTTCAAAACCACGACAAGTCCCAAAGAGCCACAGGCGGTACATAGGGAGGTTGGATACGCAACACACCCTGAGTGAAAGTATGAACATCAGGTGAAGTCGCAATTTTTCTCTGAAACCACACCGACAAGGCAGAAATATGAACCTTAAGGGAGGCCAGACGCAGGCCTAAATCTAGGCCTTGCTGCAGAAAAGCCAAATGTTTGGCTGTACTAAACTTGGAAGCGTCATAATTGTTAGATGCGCACCAAACAAAGTAGGAATGCCAGACCTATGATAAATCCGAGCAGAAGCCGGTTTCTGGGACCGCAACATAGTTTTAATGACCCCTTCAGAAAACCCCTTAGCCCTCAAGACGGAAGCTTCAAGAGCCACGCCGTCAAAGATAGCCGGGCTAGGTCCTGGTAGACACAAGGGCCCTGAACGAGGAGGTCTGGGCGTTGTGGAAGTAGAATTGGACGCTCTGAAGATAGGCCCTGCAGGTCTGAGAACCAGTGCCGTCTGGGCCACGCTGGAGCTATGAGAAGCAGATTTCCTTTTTCTTGCTTGAACTTCCGAATTACCCTGGGCAGGAGTGACACCGGAGGGAACACATACGGCAGCCGAAACCTCCACGGCACCGCCAGCGCATCCACGAATGCTGCTTGAGGATTCCTTGTCCTTGCTCCGAAGACCGGAACCTTGTGATTGTGTCGAGATGCCATCAGATCTACGTCTGGAAGGCCCCACTTTTCCACGAGGAGTTGAAACACTTCTGGATGGAGGCCCCACTCGCCGGCATGCATGTCCTGACGACTGAGAAAGTCCGCTTCCCAATTCAGGACTCCCGGAATGAATATTGCCGATATGGCCGGTAGATGGCATTCCTCCTAACGTAGAATCCGTGAGACTTCCTTCATTGCCAAACGGCGTTGAGTGCCGCCTTGATGATTTATGTAAGCCACTGTGGTGGCGTTGTCCGACTGTACTTGAACAGGCCGGTTCTGAATTAAATGCTGGGCCAGGTTCAACGCATTGAAGACCGCCCGCAATTCCAGAATGTTGATCGAGAGGAGAGATTCGTCCTTGGTCCACCGACCCTGAAGGGAGTGTTGCTCCAGCACCGTGCCCCAACCTCTTAGACTGGCATCTGTCGTCAACAGGACCCAGTTGGATATCCAGAAGGGACGACCCCTGCCCAATTGTTGGTCCCGGAGCCACCAGTGTAGCGACAGACGGACCTCCGGAGTCAAGAGGATCATTTGAGATCTGATCCGGTGAGGCAGGCCGTCCCACTTTGCCAGAATCAGCCTCTGGAGGGGGTGAGAATGGAATTGAGCATACTCCACTCTGTCAAATGCTGATACCATTAGGCCCAGCACCTGCATTGCCAAATGTATCGACACTTGCGGACGAGAAAGGAAGCAACGAATCCTGTCCTGAATCTTCAGGACTTTCTCCTGAGACAAGAACAGCCTCTGGTTGTGAGTGTCCAACAACGCTCCTAGGTGCACCATGCTCTGAGCAGGGACCAGGGAGGATTTCTTCCAGTTGATGAGCCACCCGTGGGCTTGTAGAAACCAGACCGTCATATCCAGATGATGCAGGAGAAGATATGGGGAATTTGCCAGGATTAACAAGTCGTCCAGATACGGCAATATCCTGACCCCTTGACGGCGGAGTACCACCGTCATCACCGCCATAACTTTGGTGAAGACTCGTGGAGCCGTTGTTAAACCAAAGGGTAACGCCCGAAACTGGTAATGTAGGTTGCCAATAGCGAACCTCAGGTATTGTTGATGTGACACTGCTATAGGAATATGCAGGTAAGCATCCTGTATGTCCAGGGAGACCATGTAGTCCCCAGGTTCCAAGGCCAGAACTATAGAGCAAAGGGTTTCCATATGGAACTTGGAGACCTTCACAAACCTGTTCAATGCCTTGAGGTTGAGAATGGGCCTGGAGGACCCATTCGGTTTCGGGACTAGAAACAGCGGAGAATAGTACCCCCGGCCCCTCTGAGCAAGAGGCACCTGTACTACGACTCCTGTATCCAGGAAGGTCTGTACCACAGAGTGTAGAGTTTTTGCCTTTGTCTGGTCCAAAGGGACGTCTGTCTGGCAAAATCGATGAGGGGGTCGGTATTTGAAGGCTATGGCGTAAACTCGAGTGACGACTTAACGTACCCAGGCATCTGAAGTGGTCTTCAACCATTCCTGGGTACACCCTAGAAGCCGCCCCCCCACCATGGGATCCCCCAGGGGGAGGCCCGCCCCGTCATGCAGCAGGCTTATCGGTCTTGGCAGCTGGCTGACGGGCAGCCCAGGCTCTCTTGGGCTTCGGCTTACCAGGTTTGGAAGTGCGGGCCTGCTTATGGTACGCCTGACCTTTTGCATTACCTGAAGGACGAAAGGACGTACCTTTAACCTTCAACACAGAAGGAGCAATATTAGGCAGACAGGCAGTTTTGGCAGTAGCCAAGTTAGCCACAATCTTATTTAAGTCCTCCCCAAACAGAATATCTCCCTTGAAAGGGAGTACCTCCAGGGGTTTTCTAGAGTCCAGAGCCACAGACCAGGATCTCAGCCACAATATCCGGCGAGTCAGGACTGACGTAGTAGAGGCCTTGGCTGCTAGGAAACCGGCATCAGAAGCCGCCTCTTTAATATAGTGAGAAGCTGTGACAATATATGACAAGCATTGTCTAGCATGGTCAGAAGAGATTTCAGCTTCTAACTCCAAGGCCCATGCTTCAATAGCCCGTGTAACTGCAATAGTGGGCCTTTGTGCAGCACCCGTGAGGGTGTAAATCGCTTTCAGACAACCCTCCACACGTTTATCCGTAGGCTCTTTTAGAGACGTGACGGTAGTGACAGGTAGAGCTGAGGAAACCACCATCCTAGCCACATGTGAGTCTACTGGAGAAGGTGTTTCCCAATTTTTAGACAGCTCTGGCGCGAGGGGATAGCGAGCCAGCATCTCCTTTTGAGGCACAAACTTCGTACCCGGGTTTTCCCAGGGTTCCGGACGTATATCCACTAGGTGGTCAGAGTGAGGTAAAACTTGCTTAACCACCTACTGACGCTTGAACCTATCTGGTTTCTTAGGAGGGACGGATGGCTCATGATCATCCGTAATCTGCAGAATTAACTTAATAGCCTCCAAAAGATCAGGAACATCCACATGTGAACTACCATCCCCATCAGCCGTATCTGAGTCAGAACCTGAGGGGTCAGAAAATGTGCCGTCTTCATCAGACGAGGTGTCAGTGACAGCAGTGGATTGTGAGGAGATAAGCGCTCGCTTAGAGGACCTCTTGGACTTAGGCGAGCGTTGGTCAGACTTTTTAGTAGTCAAGGACTGGTTCAACTTCTTTAATTGAGCAGATAAATCGTCCACCCACAGCAGGTTAGCTGCAGGGACCACATACGGTTGTACCGGCATTGGGGGTCCCATAGGGGGAGTTAGTTTATGAACTAGCGTATGCAGAAGCGTGGAAAAAGCGGCCCACGGTGGGTCAGTATGTGCCTCCGTTGCCACAGTCCCACTGGGGGGCAAGGAGCCCCCAGAACCAGAGCCCACAGCTGCTATATTCTCCTCATATGGCCCCGTGGCGTCAGCAACACCAGCAGTGTGTTCAGCCCCAGAACCATTACCCTCAGAAGCAGACATGATAGAACTTGCAGTATGAGGTTAACACAGTACAATTATCAGCAGCACTATACCTCTGAACCCAAACCCCTGCGCAGTGTAGTCAGCACTAGCAGAGATAAAGGAGAGATATGGTGACTAAATCACAGAGAAAAATATGTAATACAGTTTATCTTTGTGAAAATCCTATATTAGATAACACCTGATGCACCAAGCTCCCTCAGGTTATGGAATATAGGGATAGCAGGTTGAGTGAAAGACACGAAAATAAGAATTTACTTACCGATAATTCTATTTCTCGGAGTCCGTAGTGGATGCTGGGGTTCCTGAAAGGACCATGGGGAATAGCGGCTCCGCAGGAGACAGGGCACAAAAAAGTAAAGCTTTACTAGGTCAGGTGGTGTGCACTGGCTCCTCCCCCTATGACCCTCCTCCAGACTCCAGTTAGGTACTGTGCCCGGACGAGCATACACAATAAGGGAGGCATTTTGAATCCCGGGTAAGACTCATACCAGCCACACCAATCACACCGTACAACTTGTGATCTAAACCCAGTTAACAGTATGACAACAGAAAGGGCCTCTTAAAGATGGCTCCTTAACAATAACCCGAATTAGTTAACAATAACTATGTACAAGTATTGCAGATAATCCGCACTTGGGATGGGCGCCCAGCATCCACTACGGACTCCGAGAAATAGAATTATCGGTAAGTAAATTCTTATTTTCTCTATCGTCCTAAGTGGATGCTGGGGTTCCTGAAAGGACCATGGGGATTATACCAAAGCTCCCAAACGGGCGGGAGAGTGCGGATGACTCTGCAGCACCGAATGAGAGAACTCCAGGTCCTCCTTTGCCAGGGTATCAAATTTGTAAAATTTTACAAACGTGTTCTCCCCCGACCACGTAGCTGCTCGGCAGAGTTGTAATGCCGAGACCCCTCGGGCAGCCGCCCAAGATGAGCCCACCTTCCCTGTGGAGTGGGCTTTTACAGTTTTAGGCTGTGGCAGGCCTGCCACAGAATGTGCAAGTTGAATTGTGTTACAAATCCAACGAGCAATCGACTGCTTAGAAGCAGGTGCGCCCAACTTGTTGGGTGCATACAATATAAACAGCGAGTCAGATTTTCTGACTCCAGCCGTCCTTGCAATGTATATTTTTAAGGCTCTGACAACGTCCAACAACTTGGAGTCCTCCAAGTCGCTAGTGGCCGCAGGCACCACAATAGGTTGGTTCAGATGAAATGCTGATACCACTTTAGGGAGAAAATGCGGACGAGTCCGCAGTTCTGCCCTATCCGAATGGAAGATTAGATAAGGACTTTTATAAGATAAAGCCGCCAATTCAGATACTCTCCTGGCAGAGGCCAGGGCTAGTAACATAGTCACTTTCAATGTGAGATATTTCAAATCCACCTTTTTCAATGGTTCAAACCAATGGGATTTGAGGAAATCTAAAACTACATTTAGATCCCACGGTGCCACCGGAGGCACCACAGGAGGCTGTATATGCAGTACTCCCTTGACAAAAGTCTGGACCTCAGGGACAGAGGCCAATTCTTTTTGGAAGAATATTGACAGGGCCGAAATTTGAACCTTAATGGATCCCAATTTGAGACCCATAGATAATCCTGATTGCAGGAAATGTAGGAAACGACCCAGTTGGAATTCCTCCGTCGGAACCCTCCGATCCTCGCACCACGCTACATATTTTCGCCAAATGCGGTGATAATGTTTCACGGTGACTTCCTTCCGTGCCTTAATCAAGGTAGGAATGACTTCTTCTGGAATGCCTTTCCCTTTTAGGATCTGGCGTTCAACCGCCATGCCGTCAAACGCAGCCGCGGTAAGTCTTGAAAAAGACAGGGACCCTGCTGTAGCAGGTCCCTTCTCAGAGGTAGAGGCCACGGTTCGTCCGTGAGCATCTCTTGAAGTTCCGGATACCAAGTCCTTCTCGGCCAATCCGGAACCACTAGTATTGTTCTTACTCTTCTTTGCCGTATGATCTTCAATACCTTTGGTATGAGCGGCAGAGGAGGAAACACATACACTGACTGGTACACCCAAGGAGTTACCAGTGCGTCCACAGCTATTGCCTGTGGATCTCTTGACCTGGCGCAATATTTGTCCAGTTTCTTGTTGAGGCGAGACGCCATCATGTCTACAATTGGTCTTTCCCAACGGTCTATTAACATGTTGAAGACTTCTGGATGTAGACCCCACTCTCCCGGATGAAGATCGTGTCTGCTGAGGAAGTCTGCTTCCCAGTTGTCCACGCCCGGGATGAACACTGCTGACAGTGCTATCACGTGATTCTCCGCCCAGCGAAGAATCTTGGCAGCTTCTGCCATTGCACTCCTGCTTCTTGTGCCGCCCTTCCTGTTTACATGGGCGACCGCCGTGATGTTGTCCGACTGAATCAACACCGGCTTTCCTTGCAGGAGAAGTTCCGCCTGGCTTAGAGCATTGTAGATTGCTCTTAGTTCCAGAATGTTTATGTGAAGAGACTTTTCCAGACTCGTCCATACTCCCTGGAAGTTTCTTCCTTGTGTGACTGCTCCCCAGCCTCTCAGGCTGGCGTCCGTGGTCACCAGGATCCAATCCTGAATGCCGAATCTGCGGCCTTCTAATAGGTGAGCCTTCTGCAACCACCACAGAAGTGACACCCTTGTCTTTGGTGACAGGGTTATTCGCAGGTGCATCTGCAGATGCGACCCTGACCATTTGTCCAACAGATCCCTTTGTGTACTGACACTTTTCCTGGTTTTAGGAGGTTCCTGACCAGATCGGATAACTCCTTGGCTTTTTCCTCTGGAAGGAAAACCTTTTTCTGAACCGTGTCCAGAATCATTCCTAGGAACAGCAGACGAGTTGTCGGGATTAAATGGGATTTTGGAATATTCAGAATCCACCCGTGTTGTCTTAGCACCTCTTGAGATAGTGCTAAAGCTGTCTCCAGCTGTTCTCTGGACCTTGCCCTTATTAGGAGATCGTCCAAGTATGGGATAACTAATACGCCTTTTCTTCGAAGAAGAATCATCATCTCGGCCATTACCTTGGTAAAGACCCGAGGCGCCGTGGACAATCCGAACGGCAGCGTCTGAAACTGATAGTGACAGTTTTGAACAATGAACCTGAGGTACCCCTGGTGTGCGGGGTAAATCGGAACGTGTAGATACGCATCCTTGATGTCCAAGGATACCATAAAGTCCCCTTCTTCCAGGTTCGCTATCACTGCTCTGAGTGACTCCATCTTGAACTTGAACTTTTTTATGTAGAGGTTCAAGGACTTCAGATTTAGAATAGGCCTTACCGAGCCATCCGGCTTCGGTACCACAAATAGAGTGGAATAATACCCCTTTCCTTGTTGTAATAGGGGTACTTTGACTATCACCTGCTGAGCGTACAGCTTGTGAATGGCTTCCAACACCCTCTCCCTTTCGGAAGAGACGGTTGGTAAGGCAGACTTCAGGAAACGATGAGGAGGATCCGTCTCTAATTCCAACCTGTACCCCTGAGATATTATCTGCAGGATCCAGGGGTCTACCTGCGAGTGAGCCCACTGCGCGCTGTAATTTTTGAGACGGCCCCCCACTGTCCCCGAGTCCGCTTGAGAGGCCCCAGCGTCATGCTGAGGTTTTTGCAGGAGCCGGGGAGGGCTTCTGTTCCTGGGAAGGAGCTGCCTGTTGGTGTCTCTTCCCTCTTCCTCTGCCTCGTGGCAGGTACGACAAGCCCTTTGCTCTCTTATTTTTGTAGGAGCGAAAAGGCTGCGGTTGAAAGGTCGGTGCCTTTCTCTGTTGGGGAGTGACTTGAGGTAAAAAAGTGGATTTCCCGGCAGTAGCCGTGGCCACCAAGTCTGATAGACCAACTCCAAATAACTCCTCCCCTTTATACGGCAAAACCTCCATGTGACGTTTTGAATCCGCATCGCCTGTCCACTGTCGTGTCCATAAGGCTCTTCTGGCTGAAATGGACATAGCACTCACCCGAGATGCCAGTGTGCAAATATCCCTCTGTGCATCACGCATATAGATAAATGCATCCTTTATTTGTTCTAACGACAGTAAAACATTGTCCCTATCTAGGGTATCAATATTTTCAATCAGGGATTCTGACCAAACTACTCCAGCACTGCACATCCAGGCAGTTGCTATAGCTGGTCGTAGTATAACACCTGCATGTGTGTATATATTCTTTTGAATAACTTCCATCTTTCTATCTGATGGATCCTTAAGTGCGGCCGTCTCAGGAGAGGGTAACGCCACTTGTTTGGATAAGCGTGTGAGCGCCTTGTCCACCTTAGGGGGTGTTTCCCAGCGCGCCCTAACCTCTGGCGGGAAAGGGTATAATGCCAATAACTTTTTTGAAATTATCAACTTTTTATCAGGAGCAACCCACGCTTCATCACACACGTCATTTAATTCTTCTGATTCAGGAAAAACTGTTTGTAGTTTTTTCACACCATACATAATACCCTGTTTTACGGTATCTGTAGTATCAGCTAAATGTAACGTCTCCTTCATTGCCAAAATCATATAACGTGTGGCCCTACTGGAAAATACGTTTGAATTTCTACCGTCGTCACTGGAATCAGTGCCCGTGTCTGGGTCTGTGTCGACCGACTGAGGCAAAGGGCGTTTTACAGCCCCTGACGGTGTTTGAGGCGCCTGGACAGGCATTAATTGATTGTCCGGCCGCCTCATGTCCTCAACTGACTGTTTAAGGGAAGATAAACCATCACGTAATTCCACAAATAAAGGCATCCATTCTGGTGTCGACCCCCTGGGGGGTGACATCTGCATATTTGGCAATTGCTCCGCCTCCACACCAATATCGTCCTCATACATGTCGACACCACGTACCGACACACACCGCAAACTCACAGGGAATGCTCTAATGAAGACAGGACCCACTAGCCCAGGCATGTCCAACCTGCGGCCCTCCAGCTGTTGAGAAACTACACATCCCAGCATGCCCTGACACAGCTTTAGCATTCTCTGACAGCAAAACAGTGTCAGGGCATGCTGGGATATGTAGTTTCACAACAGCTGGAGGGCCGCAGGTTGGACATGCCTGCACTAGCCCTTTTGGGGAGACAGAGGGAGAGTCTGCCAGCACACACCACAAAGCGCTATATATACAAGGGATATCCTTATATTAAGTGCTCCCTTATAGCTGCTTTAATATATATATATATAGCCATTAATGTG
Source organism: Pseudophryne corroboree (assembly GCF_028390025.1). NCBI lineage: Eukaryota > Metazoa > Chordata > Amphibia > Anura > Myobatrachidae > Pseudophryne > Pseudophryne corroboree. Next base: position 662,668,466 of record NC_086449.1, on the reverse strand, counting down.
CCCCCCCTCTCTGTTTTACCCTGTTTCTGTAGTGCAGTGCAGGGGAGAGACCTGGGAGCCGTTCTGACCAGCGGAGCTGTGACAGAAAATGGCGCCGTGTGCTGAGGAGATAGGCCCCGCCCCTTTTTCGGCGGGTTCTTCTCCCGCTATTTTTCCAGTCAGGCAGGGGTTAAATATCTCCATATAGCCCCTATGGGCTATATGTGAGGTATTTTTAGCCTTGTATAAGGTTTATATTTGCCTCTCAGAGCGCCCCCCCCCAGCGCTCTGCACCCTCAGTGACTGCCCAGTGAAGTGTGCTGAGAGGAAAATGGCGCACAGCTGCAGTGCTGTGCGCTACCTTATGAAGACTGAGGAGTCTTCAGCCGCCGGTTTCCGGACCTCTTCACGCTTCAGCATCTGCAAGGGGGTCGGCGGCGCGGCTCCGGGACCGGACTCCACGGCTGGGCCTGTGTTCGATCCCTCTGGAGCTAATGGTGTCCAGTAGCCAAGCAGCAAATCCACTCTGCATGCAGGTGAGTTTACTACTTTCCCCCTAAGTCCCACGTTGCAGTGATCCTGTTGCCAGCAGGACTCACTGTAAAGAAAAAAACCTAAACTAAACTTTCTCTAAGCAGCTCTTTAGGAGAGCCACCTAGATTGCACCCTTCTCGTTCGGGCACAAAATCTAACTGGAGTCTGGAGGAGGGTCATAGGGGGAGGAGCCAGTGCACACCACCTGACCTAGTAAAGCTTTACTTTTTTGTGCCCTGTCTCCTGCGGAGCCGCTATTCCCCATGGTCCTTTCAGGAACCCCAGCATCCACTTAGGACGATAGAGAAATGGACACTACTCAGCTATCAAATGCACACACAGAAAGTCACAGAGGTTATTACTGACAATAATACTAGGTAGTCCACTATAATTCTAGGTAAGTCCAATTATTCTGAACAATAGGTCAGCAATGGGGTGGCTCCTGGGGTACGGGGCCTCCTGGACTGCCGTGGCTGGGCGACAACAGGGCATCGCAGCATTACATTGAATTGGCACTTTCACCGTTTGTTTATTATACATGTTACACACTTTTTTCACTTATATTAATTCACCCCATAACACCCTTTTTTTCTCACCTATCCCTTAATCCTTCTCACTACACTTAATAATTCCCTGCGATGCCCTGGGGTTGCTTGGCTGTGGTTTTTTTGGGGGGTCCCGTGCCCTAGGTTTGAACCCCTATAGTGTTAGGTACTGCAGCAGAGTGGAGTCCCTTGCCGCGGGGCTGCAGCTTCATGCATTTATCAATACATAACTAAACTCCACTATTTATTATATGCTAAGCTGTATGATATCAGTAATGCTAGAGACAGTGCACCTACAACACCCCCCCTTTTCTTCTGACAATAATACTGCACTGGACTAGCTTACACAGCTATATAACAATAGATATAACAGTACACAGTAAGAACTGGATGTATATCACAGGGTAATTGTACTAGGAAACCCTGACTAAGTGCACTCTTTCTTAACTATCACTGTCTAAAAAGGTAGGTAGAATACTTAAGTGTCATGTAAAGTCACAGCGCTGACAACCAGGCGGCTTTACATAGGAGGATTTGCCCAAGCAGTCCCAGGAACAGTGAGCTGAGGGATAATGGCTCCGCAGACACTGACAGCGAGTGAGGAAGAGACAGATATGCAGCACCAGGGCGGGCACACTTGCTAGAAATGGCGCCCTGGGGCTGGGGGAGGGGCTTCAGGTCTAAGCCTTATCCCCTCTGCTGGCAAAACCACCGGGTACTGTGGGCGATATAAAAACCGGTTTAGAGGGAAAACCTGACCTGCGCCCATGCCCTGGTGATCTAGTGGGATCGCCTGTACTACCACAGTGTCCACCGCCAGCGCGCGCGGACCGCCTCCCACTGACGGCGCCGGATCGCGATAAAGACCGGGTCCCGCAAGCGTGACCCACTTACCACCTCCCGAAGCGCGGACACGCAATCCTGGAGAGCCCCAGCCGTGTGTCTCTAACGTGAAGAAAACCGGAGCCTCCGCTGTAGGTACCCGGCAACCAGGGCTCGGGAGTGTACAGGGGCGCTTGGGAGAGCTGGAGCTGCAGCAGTGAATGTCACAAGACATTTACCACCGCTGCTGCCCTTGAAGTCTTCACTTTTTACCTCATAAAAAGCTTTTCTTAGGGCTGCCTGGAGCAGCCCCTCTGTTCAGTGCCTGCTTACTGCAGCACCAACTTACAAAACTGAGCTCCTGTGCTGGGAGGCGGGGTGATATAGGAGGTGGCGCTGTGCATATTGGGAACAGTCAAAGCTTTGAGCCTGTTGGTGCCTCGGTTCAAGATCCTATTCTACACCCCATTGTCCAATCCTTGTGGAGCCCAGTGTACCCCGCAGCAGAAAAGGATTTACCGGTAGGTATTTAAAATCCTATTTTTAGGACATTACAGCTCTAAGGTGCCCACAATGTCTATGTCAAATGCAGTGGAGCAATTTTTGGCCACTGCACAGGTGCATCGAATGCGAACGCTCAGAAGATTTATTTGCAGAGTGAGCGAGCGGTAATTAACGTTTGGGGGAGGTAACAAAGGATGGCTAGAAAAACACAGACATGTCAGGACTGTTTTCTGGGCGTTGCCTAGTCAGCCACTGCAAATACGTCGCAGAAAAGGCGCTCTGTCTGAGACAGCATAGGGTTGCTCAGAGGTTCTATGGTGCAACCAATGTTTCTGCTTATGTACATGAGCGGCACAAGATAGTGGCTGAATCATTAGTATATATATATATATATATATATATATATATATATATATTCGCAAGTCCACTGCTAATGAAATCACAGCTGGACATGCAACTGCCTACACTTTATCATCCTTTATTTATATGCACCACAAGAATTCTGCAGCACAAGTACATAAAGAAATAAGCAAAATAAGAACACTGTGACTTACAGTACAAGACAATACAGGACAAGTACACGGCATATAAACCCTTCCACATCAGCGGTAATATGGAACACAGGCTAGGGTGAGAGATGGCTGAATCAGGCCCATTGTCCTCTTTTACAATGCTATCATTTTTATTCAAATTCCTGCTAACTTCTGAAGATGCTCTCTCAGTATCACGTATATCCTTTATTTGTACAAAAATCCTCACAAGTTATTTGTAAAACTTCTTTATAGTTCTTTTCAATGATAGATTCTGGATATCCCCTTAAGCAATAATCTCCCTTCATTTTCATAGCCTAATATATACACCATTTGTTAATGTACTGTATATACCAAGCACAGGGCAGTATCTTCTAATGTGCAACACTAACTACCATCTCAAAATGTTTTCCATGGAAAAGCAGTTTCCATGTTTTTTTTTAATAATGTTATTTTATGTAAGATGGTAACATTTCTCTTGCAGACAATTTATGGATAAGTGCAGTGGATCAATGTCTTTTTGTAATCACATTTCTCTTGCACCAAATGTAAATCCAAACTTGTGTCAGGTGGTTGCCTATTGCCCCTTTTCCACTTGTTAGCACGGGTCGCAGCCAGGAGCCTGACACGGCTGCGACCCGTGCTAGAGCCCCCTTCTATACTGAGCTCACCAACCCGGCATATTGCCGGGCTGCTGACGCGGCAGGGGCGGCGTTGGGAGATAAGAGAAAGGGGTTTTTCAGAATTAGACTGAAATATTTAACAGTTTCACTTTCTCTGTGCCTTTGTACAATGTAAATACTAAAAAGATAAATATACCCATATATTGGGATTCATGTACAGCTTGTCCATTTCTAGAGAGGACATACATGAATCTTAATAAACGAAACCAAGCACCAATTTCACCCAAACCATGCGCAATTCCAACCAATGCCAAATTCCACTGAGGACACACTTTACGGACACATCCATTTCTTTAGCTTGTGAAAAATGAAATTTTCTACTGAATACTATAGGAGGTTAACTATAGTTAGGTTGCCAAATGTACTTGCACCAAAGCGCCTTACATAAAAACCCAAATTTGCTACCAGATAGCCTACATCACAAAAATAAGTCACTGATAATTGAAGTAAAAAGAGAGAAGCTAGTCTTCATTTTTATATAATAATAATAATTAAAAAAAAAAAAAAAAAATTTCCCCTTCATCGGTGTGCATTCCCTCACTTTGTTACATCTTCAAACCACATGACATTGAATTCTCTATAAAAGTTACTAAACCACAAAAACTATGTAAGCACTTTTTATTGAATATTTGGGATGACAGTGTATGGTAATACAGGCTATATGAGAACCACTACAGAACAGGAAAAAAGAAAAAAAAAATTTTTTTTAAATCAATATAGTCTATGAATATTTTTTTTTTCATCAATTTTATTTTTTGCTGCATACAAATATGCTTCAGTTTAACCAATAGAGCGATATGGGCATATAGATTTTAAACTCAAATGCTAAAACTGAAATGTGTTTTAATATATAGTACACAAATATAATAGGCTAATACAATAGTAAATCAAATTTCAATTCATTTTGTTTTTAAACAGTATGAGGGAATAAAGGAATTCATTTCCTGTGGGCTATACTATGTAGGTCTCAAATCCTGGTTAGATCGAGTATTGTCCAATTCAGTTAACATACTTCAGATGTGCTGCTCCAACATGAGGTGTCCATGTTCCCGACCAGTTCTAAAAAAGGACAAGAAAAAAAACAAACCAGTCAATTTGACCAAACGTCAGAAAACACATTCTCAGTTTACAAGTATTTGGTACTTGGCCACTAAGTTACTGAAGAACCAGAACCAACTGGTATAGATACAGTATAGGAGAGTGGTTCCCAAACTGTGTGCATGGGCAGGGTGTGGTTCATCAAATCGACAGTATCTAGGTCGACAATGTTTAGGTCGACAGTCACTAGGTCGACATGGATGGAAGGTCGACATGTGCTAGGTCGACAGGTCTAAAGGTCGACATGAGGATTTTTTTTTTTTGGTGTCGTTTTCTTCGTAGAGTGACCGGGATCCCAAATTAGTGCACCGCTTCGCTCGCCATGCTTCGGGCATGGTGCCTTCGCTCCGCTACCGCTTCGCTCGGCACAGATTACCGTTCCAATCGTAGTCCACGTGGATCGTTAAGTATAAAAAATTCAAAAAACAAAGAAAAAAAAATGTGAAAAACTCATATCGACCTTTAGACCTGTCGACCTAGAAACCCTGTCGACCTTCCATCCATGTCGACCTAGTGACTGTCGACCTATAGTGGTCGACCTAAACATTGTCGACCTAGACAGTGTCGATCTTCAGACCGGATCCCGCATGGGCACCCTAGGGTGCCACGGTATGGTGGTCCAGGACCAAATCAAATTATTTATGGTCGAAGTGATAGGCAAAACCAGCGCTAGTAGCTGCCAAATCATAATATAAGTGGACAATCAGAAGCACAACTGTACACCACCACATAACTGAACTTAAGGATGACCGGTAGATACAATTAATTTAATCTAATATTTGTTTCCCAGACATATCTATAATAAGCTTTTATCCTAGGGGTGCCTTGAAAAAATAAGAATTTACTTACCGATAATTCTATTTCTCGGAGTCCGTAGTGGATGCTGGGGTTCCTGAAAGGACCATGGGGAATAGCGGCTCCGCAGGAGACAGGGCACAAAAAAGTAAAGCTTTACTAGGTCAGGTGGTGTGCACTGGCTCCTCCCCCTATGACCCTCCTCCAGACTCCAGTTAGGTACTGTGCCCGGACGAGCATACACAATAAGGGAGGCATTTTGAATCCCGGGTAAGACTCATACCAGCCACACCAATCACACCGTACAACTTGTGATCTAAACCCAGTTAACAGTATGACAACAGAAAGGGCCTCTTAAAGATGGCTCCTTAACAATAACCCGAATTAGTTAACAATAACTATGTACAAGTATTGCAGATAATCCGCACTTGGGATGGGCGCCCAGCATCCACTACGGACTCCGAGAAATAGAATTATCGGTAAGTAAATTCTTATTTTCTCTATCGTCCTAAGTGGATGCTGGGGTTCCTGAAAGGACCATGGGGATTATACCAAAGCTCCCAAACGGGCGGGAGAGTGCGGATGACTCTGCAGCACCGAATGAGAGAACTCCAGGTCCTCCTTTGCCAGGGTATCAAATTTGTAAAATTTTACAAACGTGTTCTCCCCCGACCACGTAGCTGCTCGGCAGAGTTGTAATGCCGAGACCCCTCGGGCAGCCGCCCAAGATGAGCCCACCTTCCTTGTGGAGTGGGCTTTTACAGTTTTAGGCTGTGGCAGGCCTGCCACAGAATGTGCAAGTTGAATTGTGTTACAAATCCAACGAGCAATCGACTGCTTAGAAGCAGGTGCGCCCAACTTGTTGGGTGCATACAATATAAACAGCGAGTCAGATTTTCTGACTCCAGCCGTCCTTGCAATGTATATTTTTAAGGCTCTGACAACGTCCAACAACTTGGAGTCCTCCAAGTCGCTAGTGGCCGCAGGCACCACAATAGGTTGGTTCAGATGAAATGCTGATACCACTTTAGGGAGAAAATGCGGACGAGTCCGCAGTTCTGCCCTATCCGAATGGAAGATTAGATAAGGACTTTTATAAGATAAAGCCGCCAATTCAGATACTCTCCTGGCAGAGGCCAGGGCTAGTAACATAGTCACTTTCAATGTGAGATATTTCAAATCCACCTTTTTCAATGGTTCAAACCAATGGGATTTGAGGAAATCTAAAACTACATTTAGATCCCACGGTGCCACCGGAGGCACCACAGGAGGCTGTATATGCAGTACTCCCTTGACAAAAGTCTGGACCTCAGGGACAGAGGCCAATTCTTTTTGGAAGAATATTGACAGGGCCGAAATTTGAACCTTAATGGATCCCAATTTGAGACCCATAGATAATCCTGATTGCAGGAAATGTAGGAAACGACCCAGTTGGAATTCCTCCGTCGGAACCTTCCGATCCTCGCACCACGCTACATATTTTCGCCAAATGCGGTGATAATGTTTCACGGTGACTTCCTTCCGTGCCTTAATCAAGGTAGGAATGACTTCTTCTGGAATGCCTTTCCCTTTTAGGATCTGGCGTTCAACCGCCATGCCGTCAAACGCAGCCGCGGTAAGTCTTGAAAAAGACAGGGACCCTGCTGTAGCAGGTCCCTTCTCAGAGGTAGAGGCCACGGTTCGTCCGTGAGCATCTCTTGAAGTTCCGGATACCAAGTCCTTCTCGGCCAATCCGGAACCACTAGTATTGTTCTTACTCTTCTTTGCCGTATGATCTTCAATACCTTTGGTATGAGCGGCAGAGGAGGAAACACATACACTGACTGGTACACCCAAGGAGTTACCAGTGCGTCCACAGCTATTGCCTGTGGATCTCTTGACCTGGCGCAATATTTGTCCAGTTTCTTGTTGAGGCGAGACGCCATCATGTCTACAATTGGTCTTTCCCAACGGTCTATTAACATGTTGAAGACTTCTGGATGTAGACCCCACTCTCCCGGATGAAGATCGTGTCTGCTGAGGAAGTCTGCTTCCCAGTTGTCCACGCCCGGGATGAACACTGCTGACAGTGCTATCACGTGATTCTCCGCCCAGCGAAGAATCTTGGCAGCTTCTGCCATTGCACTCCTGCTTCTTGTGCCGCCCTGCCTGTTTACATGGGCGACCGCCGTGATGTTGTCCGACTGAATCAACACCGGCTTTCCTTGCAGGAGAAGTTCCGCCTGGCTTAGAGCATTGTAGATTGCTCTTAGTTCCAGAATGTTTATGTGAAGAGACTTTTCCAGACTCGTCCATACTCCCTGGAAGTTTCTTCCTTGTGTGACTGCTCCCCAGCCTCTCAGGCTGGCGTCCGTGGTCACCAGGATCCAATCCTGAATGCCGAATCTGCGGCCTTCTAATAGGTGAGCCTTCTGCAACCACCACAGAAGTGACACCCTTGTCTTTGGTGACAGGGTTATTCGCAGGTGCATCTGCAGATGCGACCCTGACCATTTGTCCAACAGATCCCTTTGGAATATTCTTGCATGGAATCTGCCGAATGGAATTGCTTCGTAAGAAGCCACCATTTTTCCCAGGACTCTTGTGCATTGATGTACTGACACTTTTCCTGGTTTTAGGAGGTTCCTGACCAGATCGGATAACTCCTTGGCTTTTTCCTCTGGAAGGAAAACCTTTTTCTGAACCGTGTCCAGAATCATTCCTAGGAACAGCAGACGAGTTGTCGGGATTAAATGGGATTTTGGAATATTCAGAATCCACCCGTGTTGTCTTAGCACCTCTTGAGATAGTGCTAAAACTGTCTCCAGCTGTTCTCTGGACCTTGCCCTTATTAGGAGATCGTCCAAGTATGGGATAACTAATACGCCTTTTCTTCGAAGAAGAATCATCATCTCGGCCATTACCTTGGTAAAGACCCGAGGCGCCGTGGACAATCCGAACGGCAGCGTCTGAAACTGATAGTGACAGTTTTGAACAATGAACCTGAGGTACCCCTGGTGTGCGGGGTAAATCGGAACGTGTAGATACGCATCCTTGATGTCCAAGGATACCATAAAGTCCCCTTCTTCCAGGTTCGCTATCACTGCTCTGAGTGACTCCATCTTGAACTTGAACTTTTTTTTATGTAGAGGTTCAAGGACTTCAGATTTAGAATAGGCCTTACCGAGCCATCCGGCTTCGGTACCACAAATAGAGTGGAATAATACCCCTTTCCTTGTTGTAATAGGGGTACTTTGACTATCACCTGCTGAGCGTACAGCTTGTGAATGGCTTCCAACACCCTCTCCCTTTCGGAAGAGACGGTTGGTAAGGCAGACTTCAGGAAACGATGAGGAGGATCCGTCTCTAATTCCAACCTGTACCCCCGAGATATTATCTGCAGGATCCAGGGGTCTACCTGCGAGTGAGCCCACTGCGCGCTGTAATTTTTGAGACGGCCCCCCACTGTCCCCGAGTCCGCTTGAGAGGCCCCAGCGTCATGCTGAGGTTTTTGCAGGAGCCGGGGAGGGCTTCTGTTCCTGGGAAGGAGCTGCCTGTTGGTGTCTCTTCCCTCTTCCTCTGCCTCGTGGCAGGTACGACAAGCCCTTTGCTCTCTTATTTTTGTAGGAGCGAAAAGGCTGCGGTTGAAAGGTCGGTGCCTTTCTCTGTTGGGGAGTGACTTGAGGTAAAAAAGTGGATTTCCCGGCAGTAGCCGTGGCCACCAAGTCTGATAGACCAACTCCAAATAACTCCTCCCCTTTATACGGCAAAACCTCCATGTGACGTTTTGAATCCGCATCGCCTGTCCACTGTCGTGTCCATAAGGCTCTTCTGGCTGAAATGGACATAGCACTCACCCGAGATGCCAGTGTGCAAATATCCCTCTGTGCATCACGCATATAGATAAATGCATCCTTTATTTGTTCTAACGACAGTAAAACATTGTCCCTATCTAGGGTATCAATATTTTCAATCAGGGATTCTGACCAAACTACTCCAGCACTGCACATCCAGGCAGTTGCTATAGCTGGTCGTAGTATAACACCTGCATGTGTGTATATATTCTTTTGAATAACTTCCATCTTTCTATCTGATGGATCCTTAAGTGCGGCCGTCTCAGGAGAGGGTAACGCCACTTGTTTGGATAAGCGTGTGAGCGCCTTGTCCACCTTAGGGGGTGTTTCCCAGCGCGCCCTAACCTCTGGCGGGAAAGGGTATAATGCCAATAACTTTTTTGAAATTATCAACTTTTTATCAGGAGCAACCCACGCTTCATCACACACGTCATTTAATTCTTCTGATTCAGGAAAAACTGTTTGTAGTTTTTTCACACCATACATAATACCCTGTTTTACGGTATCTGTAGTATCAGCTAAATGTAACGTCTCCTTCATTGCCAAAATCATATAACGTGTGGCCCTACTGGAAAATACGTTTGAATTTCTACCGTCGTCACTGGAATCAGTGCCCGTGTCTGGGTCTGTGTCGACCGACTGAGGCAAAGGGCGTTTTACAGCCCCTGACGGTGTTTGAGGCGCCTGGACAGGCATTAATTGATTGTCCGGCCGCCTCATGTCCTCAACTGACTGTTTAAGGGAAGATAAACCATCACGTAATTCCACAAATAAAGGCATCCATTCTGGTGTCGACCCCCTGGGGGGTGACATCTGCATATTTGGCAATTGCTCCGCCTCCACACCAATATCGTCCTCATACATGTCGACACCACGTACCGACACACACCGCAAACTCACAGGGAATGCTCTAATGAAGACAGGACCCACTAGCCCTTTTGGGGAGACAGAGGGAGAGTCTGCCAGCACACACCACAAAGCGCTATATATACAAGGGATATCCTTATATTAAGTGCTCCCTTATAGCTGCTTTAATATATATATATATATAGCCATTAATGTGCCCCCCCTCTCTGTTTTACCCTGTTTCTGTAGTGCAGTGCAGGGGAGAGACCTGGGAGCCGTTCTGACCAGCGGAGCTGTGACAGAAAATGGCGCCGTGTGCTGAGGAGATAGGCCCCGCCCCTTTTTCGGCGGGTTCTTCTCCCGCTATTTTTCCAGTCAGGCAGGGGTTAAATATCTCCATATAGCCCCTATGGGCTATATGTGAGGTATTTTTAGCCTTGTATAAGGTTTATATTTGCCTCTCAGAGCGCCCCCCCCCAGCGCTCTGCACCCTCAGTGACTGCCCAGTGAAGTGTGCTGAGAGGAAAATGGCGCACAGCTGCAGTGCTGTGCGCTACCTTATGAAGACTGAGGAGTCTTCAGCCGCCGGTTTCCGGACCTCTTCACGCTTCAGCATCTGCAAGGGGGTCGGCGGCGCGGCTCCGGGACCGGACTCCACGGCTGGGCCTGTGTTCGATCCCTCTGGAGCTAATGGTGTCCAGTAGCCAAGCAGCAAATCCACTCTGCATGCAGGTGAGTTTACTACTTTCCCCCTAAGTCCCACGTTGCAGTGATCCTGTTGCCAGCAGGACTCACTGTAAAGAAAAAAACCTAAACTAAACTTTCTCTAAGCAGCTCTTTAGGAGAGCCACCTAGATTGCACCCTTCTCGTTCGGGCACAAAATCTAACTGGAGTCTGGAGGAGGGTCATAGGGGGAGGAGCCAGTGCACACCACCTGACCTAGTAAAGCTTTACTTTTTTGTGCCCTGTCTCCTGCGGAGCCGCTATTCCCCATGGTCCTTTCAGGAACCCCAGCATCCACTTAGGACGATAGAGAAATAATGCTGATACTCTAGGGCGCCGTGATGCAAGAAAGTTTAGGAACCACTGGCATAGGACTCTACAAGGAGCCATGTAATACCTCCACGGTCACACACCATAACCAGATACCTAGGCAATTCTCCCATTTGTTGACCGCTTCAGATTAGAGAAAGAAGCCTACATAATTACATGTTAACATTTATTTATTAACATTTAGCACAAGCAAATTTCATTGATCTTTACAACGGAGAACAAAACAAGACTGGGTAATAACAGACAAAAAGGTAAGAAGGCACTGGTCGCAAGCTTAAACTTTCTTACTATGAGAATATTGATATTCTATGGCCATTAAGATGGATGCTTTTAAATTCATAGCCTTGGAACTTACATGGGGAATTTGCACATCTTCCCGTATTCAGGAACAGCTATACACAAGCAATGGATCAAGTATAGCAGGTAGACCTAGGAAGATCAACCTCCAGTCTTAAATGTGACCCTGCTGCTGCTCACCCACCATAAATGCTATTGATGCCTCAGCACAAACAATATATAGTTACTCTAGTGGACTAAGTTTTGGTTTTACGGTCTGCACTTTTCATATGACTATTGACAAGGTGTCACTAGCAATAACACACAGATATGTTCTCATACATCTTTGCTGCAGTCATGCCAAACAACACCCCTTGGCATGCCAGGTCGCGCGAGTCTTCTAGCGTCGGGCATTTTTTTTTGCCAAAAATTCATCTTAGTCAACGCGTTTCTCCTTCGTACAGAGAAAAACATTTAAAATATGGAGAGATCAGTTGCTGTTACATCTCTTATTTCTCAGTATCTGCACTGCACTTTATATATTCCTGTTACGTGGAGCCAGAGATTGTGTGAGAAACACACAGCTTGTGGAGGAACTCCCTTCATCTGTGCAGACTGGGAACCTAAACCTCTAAGTAAACTACATTACAGATACTAATATCAGTTTATCATGGATATGATTAACAAGTGATTTAAAATTCAGAGTGTAGGATTTATTTGTTAGGACTGCTCTTTTAATGGATTTACATTCTACTGTATGATTTTGCAATTGAGCACAACCTGAATTCTTTCATTTGTATGTTTGCTTAAGGACTGGCATACCTCCTTCAGGCTTGGTGGCTAATATTCCACACCAATCTGAATATCACTACGTTTTGCGCCAGGATAATTTCTTGTCGTTTGCACGCGGAGACTGTGCTGATTAATTTGTTTATCTGTATGCGACTGAGCCTCTGAATCTGTATACAAAGTGCTACAATGCAGCAGCCACAGCTTTTTTCCAATACAAGTTCCGTTCTGATCCACATACAGACTCAGTCACACACAATATACAAGCGTCATATTATGTTAATCAGCGCAGTGTCAATGCATGTGGAGTGGTCCAGCCCTGCTTGCTTGATCATTTAAAAAAAAAATTATTTGTGTGAGACGACCCCTATAATTAGTAGTCAGAAACCATCATTCCCTACCTCCCTTCCTTATGACTGAAATTTAAGGCCAAAGTTAATTGTCATTTTTTGAATTTAGTGAACTATAGATGTTTTCTGCATTACTTATAAATGTTGCAAAAAGATAAGAAAAAAAAGAAAGCCCCCCCAAAAACAAACAAATAAAAGAAAACCCCCAAAGAAACTCACAGGGAAATGAAGAAAAGGAGTGCGTCGGTGAGTGCCATTCATGAAATACTGTACTGTATGAGACTTGTGTAATTACCAAAACAAAGTGACTTTTCCTGCAGAATCTTATTGTGTACAGTGCATGTACAGTACATTTGTTCCACTTTTTCATGCTATACTGGTGACAACCCACCCTCCTTTTGAGAGGTAGGGGAGTTTGGCATATTGCCTGATGTGTCTATGCTGGTTTGAATTCATTCCAAGAGTGACCCTGATTTATTATTAACAGTTACTTATATAGGGCCATCATATTCTATGCTTCAAATTTGGAAACAAACAGTAATAAAACAAAACAGGGTAATAACAGACAGACAACTGCTTACAAGGAAATAGTGAATCGTGCATTGATACAGGATATTGGCCCAGCCAGATTGCAGAGGTTTTTGGTGGGCTGTATGATCCAGTCACACAGGAATGTTGGCTAAGGGTCAGCGGGATGTGAAAGTGAAGAAAGAAAATATGTAAATTATGCGTGGGCTGTAAAGGTGTGATGTAATTGGGTAGGATAGCTAATGGAGGTTATGTGGGTGGTTCTTGAATATAAGCTTGCTGAAGATGTGTTTTCTGGAAAAACTGGAAGGTTTGGAGACTTATGGCACATGGAAGGGTATTCACAAAGAGTTGGTGCAGCCTGAAAAAAGTCCTGTAACCATGCATGGTAGCAGGTTAAGAGTGAGGATGAGAGACGCAGCTCTTGTGATGATTGGAGACATTGAGCTGGGAGATATATTGCAATAAGCAAAGAGATATATGTTGGTGTAGTTTGTTAATAATCTTGTGTAAGTAAAATGATTTTATATTGAATTGGATTTCTAAACAAATATAACTAGTATAGACGCCTCTAAATCATGGTTTCTTCCACAATATTGCAGTCACCATCAGTAAATATTTTATATAGGTTCCTGAGGAAAGAGGAATGACTAGGGATTCACAGAGGGTTCTCAGCAGGTTCCTCAATCATCATATGGGGTGGAAGCAGTGAGGGAGGTTTTTTAAAAAAAAAAATCTATAAGCATACCTTCCAACAATTCAGCAGCTGACAAACACTCCTGCGTGCCTTAGGCAAGCGGCGCCAAAAAGGGGATGTGGCTTCATCTGAATGGGGAAATGGCCTCGCGTAGGAGGTAGTGGCCTCTCAACGCGTCCCCCCGTTTTCATCATTTAAGGGACGTGCCCAGTGCCCCCTGCACTGCTTACATACAGTGCATTTGTTTAGGGATCACCAATGCTTTGCGGTCACAACCTGCCCCCAGCCGCACCCCACACGAGGGACACTGCAGCAGGAACCGTATCTGAATAGTTGGGACTGTTGGAAGTATGTGTATTAGTCAAAAACAATGTCAGAAACAGCTTCTGCACAATCTCTACCACAACAGCAGATATACTCGCTTTCCCCTACTTGTCTGCAGCAGTGAATATGAACATGTAAGAAGAATTGCTACTAAGGGATATTTCCCAAAATTATTTCAGGGGCTCAATCACAAAAACAAACATTCAAAATATTGTAACTGTATTAAAAATGCAGAAAAAAAAGAGTTGGTGTGAATATACCCCAATTACACTGGAAGGAGAAAAGAGGAAAAAAAAAGTGGGATGATTTACTCATATTGTCACAACAGGTTTAAACGAGCAAATGACAAACATCAAAAATAGGATTTTAATACCTACCGGTAAATCCTTTTCTCTTAGTCCGTAGAGAATGCTGGGGACGCTTCAAGAACCATGGGGTATAGACGGGATCTGCAGGAGACATGGGCACTTTAAGACTTTGAATGGGTGTGACCTGGCTCCTCCCTCTATGCCCCTCCTCCAGACGCCAGTTATAGGAACTGTGCCCAGGGAGACGGACATTTCGAGGAAAAGGATTTATTGTTAAACTAAGGGTGAGATACATACCAGCTCACACCACAAAACACACCGTATAGCATGGCAATTTACATAAGTCCAGTCAACGGTATGAACAATGGCAGCAACAGGCTAACCAGAACAGAAACACAACCTGTACTGCAGCTAGAGTCCGCACTGGGACGGGCGCCCAGCATCCTCTACGGACTAAGAGAAAAGGATTTACCGGTAGGTATTAAAATATTATTTTCTCATACGTCCTAGAGGATGCTGAGGACGCTTCAAGAACCATGGGGTTTATACCAAAGCTCCAGAACGGGCGGAAGAGTGCGGACGACTCTGCAGCACTGACTGACCAAACATGAGGTCCTCCTCAGCCAGGGTATCAAACTTGTAGAATTTTGCAGAGGTGTTTGAACCCACCCAAGTAGCCGCTCGGCAAAGCTGTAACGCCGAGACCCCCCGGGCCGCCGCCCAAGATGAGCCCACCTTCCTGGTAGAGTGGGCCTTCACTGACTTCAGTATCGGCAATCCAGCCGTAGAATGAGTATTCTGAATCGTACAGATCCAGCGTGCAATAGTCTGTTTAGAAGCAGGAGCCCAACTCTTGTTGGTATCATACAGGACAAACAGAGCGTCTGTTTTCCTAAGTTGAGCCGTCCTAGCGACATAAATCTTCAAAGCCCTAACCACATTGAGGGATTTTGACTCAGCGAAGGCGGCCGTAGCCACAGGCACCACAATAGGTTGGTTTATGTGGAACGCTGAAACCACCTTCGGTAGAAACTGATGACGAGTCCTAAACTCCGCTCTATCTTCATGGAAGATTAAATAAGGGCTCGTGAGACAAGGCCGCTAACTCAGACACCCGCCTTGCGGATGCCAAGGCCAACAGCATGACCACTTTCCACGTGAGAAATTTCAGCTCTATCTTCTGTAGAGGTTCAAACCAATGAGATTGAAGGAACTGTAACACCACGTTAAGATCCCATAGTGCCACTGGGGGCACAAATGGAGGTTGGATGTGCAGCACACCTTTCACGAAAGTCTGAACTTCCGGAAGGGAGGCCAATTCTCTTTGAAAGAAAATTGATAAGGCCGAAATTTGCACTTTAATTGAGTCTAACTTTAGACCCGCATCCACACCTGCTTGCAGAAAATGGAGAAACCGACCTAGCTGAAACTCTTCCGCAGGAGCCTTCTTGGATTCACACCAAGACACATATTTCCTCCAAATACGGTGATAATGTTTCGCCGTCACTTTTTTTCTAGCCTGAAGAAGTGTGGGAATGACTTCACTGGGAATACCCTTTCGGGCTAGGATACGACGTTCAACCGCCAAGCCGTCAAACGAAGACGCGGTAAGTCTTGGAACACACACGGCCCCTGCTGTAACAGATCCTCTCGTAGAGGAAGAGGCCAGGGATCTCCCATGAGTAATTACTGAAGATCTGGATACCAAGCCCTTCATGGCCAGCCCGGAACAATGAGGATTGTCTGAACCTTTGTTCTTCTTATGATCTTCAGCACCTTTGGAATGAGTGGAAGCGAAGGGAACATGTACACCGACTGAAACACCCATGGTGTCACTAGGGCGTCCACTGCTATTGCTTGAGGGTCTCTCGACCTGGAACAATATCTCTGAAGTTTCTTGTTGAGGCGGGACGCCATCATGTCTATTTGAGGAATTCCCCAAAGACATGTCACTTCTGCGAAGACCTCTTGATGAAGACCCCACTCTCCGGGATGGAGATCGTGTCTGCTGAGTAAGTCTGCTTCCCAGTTGTCCACTCCTGGAATGAATATTGCCGACAGAGCGCTTGTATGTCTTTCCGCACAGTGGAGAATTTTTGTGGCCTCCGCCATTGCCGCTCTGCTCTTTGTTCCGCCCTGGCGGTTTATGTGCGCCACAGCTGTCACATTGTCCGACTGGATCTGGACGGGCAGGTTTGCGAAGACGACGTTCCGCTCGAAGAAAGCAGTTGTAAATGGCCCTTAACTCCAAAACGTTTATGTGTAGAGAAATTTCCTGGCTTGACCATCTTCCTTGGAAAGTTTCCCCCTGTGTGACTGCTCCCCAGCCTCGGAGACTCGCATCCGTTGTCACTAGGAACCAATCCTGAATCCCGAATCCTGAACCTGCGCCCCTCTAGCTGCCCTGATTGGCTGCCGGTCCACCAGCTCTGATTGGCTGGTGGCCGGCGCCACATTTGAAGTGCCGCCGCATTCAGCGTTTGTCTATGGCTGTCGCCCGCCTAATTGTAAGTAGTATTACTTACACACCCACCCTCCCGCGCATGCGCAGTGTAATCCAGTGAATCCCGGGATTGGATGCTCCAATCCCGGGATTCAAATCCCGGCATTTTTAGGCCCAAATCCCAGGATCCCGCCGATCCCGATCCTGGGATTGGCCTCCCTAATCCGGACCACTTGTCCAACATATCCCACTGAAACACTCTGGCATGGAACCTGCCAAATGGAATGGCCTCGTAGGCCGCCACCATCTTCCCCAGCACTCGAGTGCATTGATGGATTGACACTCTCGCTGGCTTCAGAATTTGTTTGACCAAACTCTGAATTTCTAGAGCCTTCTCTTCTGGAAGAAAAACTCTCTGTACATCTGTGTCCAGAATCATTCCCAAAAACGACAGTCGTTTTGTCGGACTCAACTGTGACTTTGGCAAGTTTAGGAGCCAACCATGCTGTTGCAGAACGGTCAGGGAAATTGTAATGTTCTGCAGTAATTGGTCCCTGGATCTCGCCTTTATCAGGAGATCGTCCAAGTACGGGATAATTGTGACTCCTTGCTTGCGCAGGAGAACCATCATTTCCGCCATAACTTTGGTGAAAACCCTCAGAGCCGTGGACAGACCAGACGGCAACGTTTGAAATTGGTAATGACAATCCTGAATAGCAAACCTCAGGTAAACTTGATGCGGAGGATATATGGGGATGTGTAAGTAGGCGTCCTTTGTGTCAACTGACACCATAAAATACCCCTCCTCCAGACTGGAGATCACTGCTCGGAGAGATTCCATCTTGAATTTGAATTTTTTCAGATAGAAATTGAGGGATTTGAGGTTCAGAATTGGTCTGACCGAGCCGTCCGGCTTCAGGACCACGAAGAGGCTCGAATAAAAACCTTCTCCCTGTTGTAACGTGGGGCACCTTGACAATGACTTGATTTTGACACAGCTTTTGTATTGCATCGCATACTACCTCCCTGTCCGGAAGAGAAGCTGGTAAGGCAGATTTGAAAAATCGGAGGGGGAACGTCTTGAAACTCCAGTTTGTACCCTTGGGACACTATTTCTAATACACAAGGATCCAGGCCCGAACGAATCCAGACCTGACTGAAGAGTTGGAGACGTGCCCCCACCGGTGCGGACTCCCGCAGAGGAGTCCCAGCGTCATGCAGTGGATTTGGCAGAAGCCGGAGAGGACTTCTGCTCCTGGGAACCTGCCACAGCTGGTGATCTTTTTCCCTTTCCTCTTCCTCTAGCAGCAAGGAAGGAAGACCCTCGTCCTTTTTGTATTTATTGGGCCAAAAGGACTACATCTGATAGTGGGGCGTTTTCTTTTGTTGTGCAGGAACATAAGGTAAAAATGATGACTTACCTGCGGTAGCCTTAGATACCAGGTCAGCGAGGCCGTCACCAAACAAGACACCACCTTTATACGGCAGAGACTCCATAGCCTCCTTAGAGTCAGCATCAGCATTCCATTCGCAGCTTCCTTTAGATAGACTGCAGCATCCCTGATATGACCCAGTGTCAAAAGAATGTTATCCCTATCCAGGGTATCTATCTCAGATGACAAGTTATCTGCCCACTTTTCAATAGCGCTACTCACCCATGCCGATGCAACGGCAGGACTGAGCAGCGTACCCGTAGTGACAAATGGATTTTAATGTATTTTCCTGCTTACGATCCGCAGGATCCTTTAGGGCCGCCGTGTCAGGAGACGGAAGCGCCACCTTCTTGGACAGCCGTAATAGGGCTTTGTCTACAGTGGGGGATGACTCCCACTTATCCCTATCCCCAGAAGGGAACGGATATGCCACCAGAATTCTCTTGGGAATCTGAAACGTCTTGTCAGGATTTTCCCAGACCTGTTCAAAAAGCGTGTTCAGTTCATGAGAGGGAGGAAACGTTACCTCAGGTTTCTTTCCTTTATACATACAGACCCTTGTATCAGGAACCGTAGGGTCTTCCGAGATACGTAACACGTCTTATCGCCACAATCATGTACTGAATGCTCTTAGCCAGTTTAGGATTTAATCTGGCATCACTATAGTCGACACTGGAATCAGAGTCCGTGTCGGTATCTGTATCTGCTATCTGGGTTAATGAACGCTTTTGTGACCCCAAGGGGGTATGGACTTGTGACAACACATCCTCCATGGATTTTTTCCATGCCTGGTTCAGAGTCTCAGATTTATGCAATCTCTTATTTAATAGAGCCACATTCTCATTCAAAACATTTACCCAATCAGCGGTGCCGACAGGGTCACTCCCACAGTCTTTTCTGTCCCCACTCCAGCTTCCTCCTGGGAAGAGCACTCAGCCTCAGACATGCCGACACACGTGTACAGACACCCACAACCACACTGGGGCTATAGGGGACAGACCCACAGTAAAGCCTGTCAGAGAAACACAGAGGGAGTTTGCCAGCTCACAACCCAGCGCCTATCCCGGTACTGAAACGGTTTACCCAATGCCTCAGACCTGTTAGCGCTTTTATTATTATTAAACCAGCACCAATTTAACTGTGCCCCCCCCCCCATTTTGCACCCTGTTACTTGTACAGCAGTGTAGGAGGACAGGACCAGCGTCTCTGCAGCTCTGTGAAGAGAAAATGGCACTGATGAGCTGTGAGGGCTGAGCCACGCCCCCTTAATGGCGCGCTTCAGCCCCGCTATTCTTAAAATATTTATACTGGCGGGGGTTCGGATTCAGTGCCCAGGCACTATCTACCACTTTTGCCAGTCACTTAAATGAGGATTTATGCTGCCCAGGGCGCACCCCCCCCCCCCGCGCCCTGCACCCTGTAGTGCCGTTGTGTGTGTGTGGGAGCATGGTGCGCAGCGCGGCCGCTGTGCGGTATCTCAAAGCAGTCACTGAAGTCTTCTGATCTTCTACTCACTCGACTTCTGGCTCTGCAAGGGGGGTGACGGCGGGCTCCGGGAACGAGCATCTAGGCGTACCTAGCGATCAGACCCTCTGGAGCTAATGGTGTCCTGTAGCCGAAGAAGCAGAGCCTTGAAACTCCCAGAAGTAGGTCTGATTCTCTCCCCTCAGTCCAACAATGCAGGGAGCCTGTTGCCAGCAGGTCTCCCTGAAAATAAAAAACCTAACAAAAGTCTTTTTCAGAGAAACTCAGGAGAGCTCCTCAGAGTGCATCCAGTCTCACTGGGCACAAAATCTAACTGGAATCTGGAGGAGGGGCATAGAGTGAGGAGTCCGTTCACACCCATTCAAAGTCTTAAAGTACTCATGTCTCCTGCGGATCCAGTCTATACCCCATGGTTCTTGAAGCGTCCCCAGCATCCTCTAGGACGTATGAGAAACATAAAATAAATCCTAATATATAGAATCTCCTATATAATAGCCCAGATCTGTGACTTTGTGCTTCATTTGCTAACGCTGGGCGGAGTCAAAACAGTGGGCGGAGTTAGTCAAATGAGTCACAGATCTGGGTAAATCTATAGGATACTTGGAGCAGGAGCAGATGGTATGGGCATGGCACAGGCAGGGGTGCATACCTCCCAGCTTTCTGCAGGAGCTTTCTTCAGGCAGAAGGAGGGACACACACACACACACACACACACATACACACACACACTCAGCGAAAAGGGGGCGTGGCTTCACGGGAGGGCCCCCGTTTTCGTCAGTGAGGGGGCATGCCCAGTGCTCTGTGAGCTGCTGGCATGCCCCCAGGGGCTGATTATGAGTCCGGGGGGCCCAGGGCACTTGAGACAGGGGAGCCATATCTCATTGCTGTGCCTGCTGTGGGGTTGGGGGCGTGGCCTAATCGCGCCCGCGCGGCCACGCCCCCTTATGCAAATTCCGGTTGTTGTTTTTTTTTTTGAATGGGATTTTGGCCCCTCAACTAGGGCTAAATCCAGAGGAGGTGGTCGCTCCCCTTTACACACCTGCACAGGCAGAAGAAAGCAGGGAGACTGCTGCCTCCCTGCAACACCACAGACATGCCAATACGCAGCAGCGTGTGCTGACTGTAGCACAATGCTGCCGTTGTTGCTGGCAGGACGGGGGGGGGGGGGGGAGCTTCTGAGCTGGGACAGAGCTACTCCAGTCGGGGGGACACCTAAAACTGTGGGGCCAACGGTACATACCCCCTGCCCCCCCCCTTAATCCGGCTCTGCTGCTGGAACCCCCCCTTAATCCGTACCCCCTGGTGCCCCCTCTCCCTCTGTCTCCACTATTCACCGCTGCTCTGCTAAGCAGAACAGCGAGTACAGTAGCTTTCCAACTGCCCCCCCCCCCCCTTCCCCACCGCGGGACACTGCGACCCGCGGGTGGGACAGCGGGACGGACCCCAAAAAATGGTACTGTCCCGCGAAAATCGGGACATTTGGAAGGTATGGGGGTGTGTGAGGGGTATGTCATACAGACAGACGGGCACCGGCTCACTGTGTGCTTGACCCCCCACATCGGCATACTCAGCAGGGTCTCTCTGGCGCGGAGGAGCGTCACTTTCTGGCACACTCCACGCTTCTTAGCAGTTTTGTGGGGCACTTGCCGCTGTGCTGGTTCCGTATTGCCTCTGTTATCTCCAGCCCCGGCAACCCCACCGCTAGCTGCAGCGCTGCCACCCGCAGTGAGGTGCGCCCAGCTTATTCACACACTTTAGCTGGCGGGTAGCGCTGCAGAAATCCGAGCTGCTTGCAGGCTCCGACCCACTCCTCCCTCCAGCCGCAGCGTCTCCTGGGAGCTAACCAGTCACTCCCAGTCTCCCCTTACCACAGTGCCCGGCAGCCGCGAGGTCCGCGCCACGTGCATGCTATGACCCCCTCCTCCCTCCAGCCGCAGCATCTTCTGGGGGCTAACCAGTCATTTCCAGTCTCCCCTTACCACAGTGCCCGGCAGCTGCGCGAGGTCTGCGGTGTGTGACTGAGGAGGGGGGGAGGGATGCGGACGGGCAGAGGAAACAGGACTCCAGCCTGAGAGAGTCAGCCATGCCAGGTCTCCACCAGCAGCAGATCCTAACAGGTTGGAGTGGAACAGCAGCAGCCAGCAGCAGTGACTCCGGTAAGACACATCTGTCTGTCACCACTGTTTTGTCCCTAATACCAATCTCTCCCGTGCCCTGTGTTCTGTCATGTCCCTGTCACCCCTGGCCTTGCCCTTTCACCCTTATCCTGGCCCTTTCACCCTTATCCTGACCCTGTCACCCTTATGCTGGCCCTGTTACCCCTATCCTGGCCCTGTCACCCCTGTGCTTGCCCTGTCAACCCTATACTGGCCCCGTCACCCCTGTCCTTGTCCTGCCGCCCCTACCCTGGCCCTGTCACCCCTATTCTGTACCTGTCATTTCTGTCCTGGCCCCGTCGCCCCTGTCCTGGCCCCGTCGCCCCTGTCCTGGCACCGTCACCCCTGTTCTGACCCTGTCACCCCTGTCCTGGCACCGTCACCCCTGTTCTGACCCTGTCACCCCTGTCCTGGCCCCGTCAACCCTGTTCTGACCCTGTTACTGCATACCCTCCAACTACCTTTTTGGCAGGTACAGTACCCGCAGCGCCTCCAGACCTCTCCCCAATGCACCACACCTCCGCACCTTCCCCTCCACCACATGCGGCACTCCACCCCTCCCCCACATGCTGTGCCTCCAGACCCTCTACACCTCCCGCGGCTCCCACTCCTCCGCCCCTTCACCACCCAGAGCACCTCCAGGCCCCCTCCACCATTCACCCCCCTTATATGTCTCCCTCCACACCTGCCCCCCTCCACCCGCAGCATCTGCAGACACCCTCCTCCATCCGCGGTCCCCCCCTCACCCACCCCTCCCCCACCAATGGCACCCCCGCACCTGCCCCTCCACCACCTGCAGCACCTCCGGACCTCCTTCCCCATCCGCCGCACCACCCGTACCTGCCCCTACCCTACCCATGGTGCCTGCGGTCCCCTACCCCACCCCCGGCACTCCTGTCCCTTCCCATCCCACAGCACCTCCGGAACCCTTCACCCATCCACAACATCCCCACACCTGCCCCTCTCCTACCCGTGGCACCCCTGCCCCTCCCCCACCTGCAGTGCCTCCGGACCCCTCCCCCATCTGCAGCCCTCACTCCTCTGCCCCTCCCCCACCACCTCCCAAACCTTCCCCATCCGGGCCCCACTCCCACTTCTGCCCCCCACTCAACCCGCAGCATCTACAGACACCATCCGCGGTCCCCCCCGCACCCGCTACATTCTGTACATCGTGCCCTGCAGGTGCTGTTCACGCCGTCGCAAGGGGCTGCGCCTCCTTCACCACCGCACGCCCTTTCATTGTGCAATATTTAACCACTAACAAAGGAATGCAGGTAATACTCCATATAATACAAATATTAAACCCCAGAAAGGCATGCAAGGGTTAAGGGGGCGTAGCCCCTTGCGACGGTGTGAAGAGCGCCCGTAGGGCGCGATGAAGCACCTAGTATCACATGTAAAATACGCAGACTGAGATAGGCAATTCAAATATCAGCCTGCATATTTTTCTTGTGATATATACACACATACATACACACACACACACACACACATATACATACCTATACACACACACACACACACCAGCCGGCACTCTGCATAGAAAACTTCAATCAGCCTCCGTGCCTGATCATAGTATATCCACATTCTTTCACAAACAACGGCACTGGAGACATTTTCAATAGCTAATAAAAACTTGTATTACCAGGCAACGTTTCGGAGCATAAGCCCCGTCCTCAGGCCCCAACAGGTAACAAACCCTTTTTATATCGACAAAAATACCTTTTTTAAAGCGACCATTTTCATGCCGACCTTTTGACTGTCTAACATGTAGTGTCTATCTATTGACTGTCTAAAGGGCCCTACACACTTAAAGATTATCTGTCCAATCTTTCTGGTTGGAACAAAAATCTGGTAATGTATGGGAGCAAATGACAATTGACCATTTGCTCTCAAATACTGGAAAACAGACAAAAATGGTCTTTTAGACAAATTAGTTAAGTTTCTTTCATTAAACCAATTTATCTGAACAACAGTTTTTGTCTATTTTCTGGATTTTGGGAGCAAATGGTTGATTGTCATTTGCTCCCAGACGTTGTCAGATTTTCTTTCCAATCAGCCAGATTGGACAGATAATCTTTAAGTGTGTAGGGCCTATAACTCTAACTAGGCACTGTATCTGCTATACCACACCCAAGTGAGCGCCCTCCACCGCCACTTGCTCAGCACACAGCACGATGGAGAGATGTGTACTGAGTGTTCTGTGCTAGATCGTTCAGCACACATCGGTACGTGTGTACCTCCTTTTAGATGCATAATATTTCAGGTGTGACACATTTCAAGGATTCAGGACTCCCATCAGTCAAGGCATGCAGAACTGCAGTTGCAATGTCCACCTCCTCTATCATGGAAAAACCAATGGATGTGGCCAAAACCCCATCTTGGACCGGGTGGTCTTCTGTATGCCGAATGTCGGGATCCCGGCGCACAGTATACCGGCGCCGGCATACCGACACCCGGCATACCGACAACTATTCTCCCTCGTGGGGGGCTCCTTTGCGCTCGCCACGCTGTCGGTATGCCGGCGGTCGGGCTCCCGGTATGCTGGTCTCCGGGAGCCCGAGCGCCGGCATGCCGTACTACACCCCTTGGACCACCTCAATGTTTTTGAGAGTGATGTGCTCTGTTTAGGCAGAAACTAAGCAGCTTTTATCTTAGACAGGAACACGGCAAGGAGAGGGCAGGTATACTTTGCAGTATACTATTCGAATATGGGACAAGAGAGCTTTTGACCTTAAAATAGTATTGAGGATTTATTTTGAATGAAACTTCTGGATCTCCTAGTTGGCTTCCGTTTGCCACATGTACAGACCTTGTACATTTATATATTCACACAAATATTATAACAGTAGTTACTGTATGTTGCTTTTATTTTTCCTTGGTACAACTGCACAAAATTATTAGACAATTGAAGTACCTTGTGAGCATCTGTACACTCTGCTGAATTAGGAACAACTTTAACCAATGGACTCCACGTAGCATCATGTGTGTTGAGACCATTAAATATTGGAGCTCCTGGAATTTCAGTCAATTGTTGATGAGAAGTTATCATTTTACCACCATACATAGAAAGTGGGACACCCTAAAAAAGTAAATACATTTTTTTTAACCTAGTTATATAAGCAATTTAAAATTCCTCAAACCAATTACAATATATCATAACACATAAAGAGGATCCTCAATATTAAAAGCTACAATCTCAAAATTTGGTTAAGTATTTGAAGACACATTGGGCACGATGAACGTCTAACTGTACATAACATGGCACAGCGTCTCTTATAGGATTCTGCACTACACATGCTCCGGGACTGTGTGTACGCAAGTACGGGCAATGTAAAGTCGTCGGCATGAGATGCAAGTTGGGTTATGTAGAGTTTGCACAAAGCATATACAGGTTCAGTATCCCTAATCTAAAATGCTTGGGACTAGAAGTATTTTGGATATTGGATTTTTCCGTATTTTGGAATAATTGCATACCATAATGAGATATCATGGCGATGGGACCCAAGTCTAAATAGAGAATGCATTTGTTTCATATACACCTTATACACGCAGCCTGAAGGTAATTTAATACAATATTTTTAATAACTGTGTATTAAACAAAGTTTGTTTACATTGTACTATCAGAAAACAAAGGTTTCACTAATTCACTCTCACTCAAAAAAAAATCCGTTATTCGGAATATTTGGAATTGGGATACTCAACCTGTACGTATAATAATGACAAGCACACAAAGTGTATGTAGAGATAGAGAATGGGCGGACCGCAAATCATGTACAAGTTTGCATTCTGGCCAATGGGGGTAATTCTGAGTTGATTGCAGCAGCAAGTTTGTTAGCAATTGGGCAAAACCATGTGCACTGCAGGGGGGGCAGATATAACATTTGCAGAGAGAGTTAGATTTGGGTGGGTTATTTCGTTTCTGTGCAGGGTAAATACTGGCTGCTTGTTTTTACACTGCAATTTAGATTTCAGTTTGAACACACCCCACCCAAATCTAACTCTCTGCACATGTTATATCTGCCTCCCCTGCAGTGCACATGGTTTTGCCCAACTGCTAAAAACTTTCCTGCTGCGATCAACTTGGAATTACCCCCAATGTGCTTTTATTACCGTGAACACAAATAAATAGGCAACTTGCATACAACATTTTTTTTGTTTGTTTTATTTTTCATTTTTATAATGAGCTATTAATGATTTAGTTTGCGAGTGTGGCTACCTTGGCTGCCACAGTCACATACAGTAGAAGCTATTCTCAGAAGCATGCTACAGCACAATTCTCTTCTCCACACTATATTAATGTTAAAGTGAATAACTTGGGTAAAAGGGCTGCCAACAACACATTTTTTTCTCCATTCTCAATACTGAAAACAGGCAATCCAGAAAACCATTAGATCCACGTCATTGTTCTATTACCCGTACTCATTATCTTGGGTCATTCACCATTATCCTGGTCTACATAAGTCGCCAAACATAAGGTGGTGCAGACCAGTTCATACAAAAATCAGTCTGTTTTAAAATATATTACAAGTCCCCACTATTTCAAAATCACAAATGTATTTGAAGCAATGTAAAAGGCAATTATGGAAATGTTAGGAGCTGTGACCTCAGAATGATATTTGCTTATTTTGAATTAGGTGACCATTATGTACAATAATAAAACTCAAGAAGCTGTCTATGATACAATATGCAGACTGAACTAATTTCAACTGGTAAAGCAAAATGGTGTTTCCCTGTCACAAATGCACTATTATTATGGATAATTAATAATCATCACTGGAGGATTATGCTACAAAAAAGTGAAACCATAGGCCAGGGCCTGGACAACCTGTGGTCTCCAGCTACTGTGAAACTACAAGTCCCAGCAAACCCTCCCAAAAATTAGCTGGTAAAGCATGATGGGACTTGTAGTTTCACAACAACTGGAGAACCACGTTAGCCAGGCCTCTCATAGGCCAAGAGGTAACATGAAAAATTTTTGTACCATTATTCTAATAAATGAAAACTTTATGGGCTATGTAACCACTTATTGCCTTGATATGTTACGTTGGGTATGTGATGCTGGTGACCGGGATACAGGCGGTCAGCAGCATACCGAAGACAGGATCCCTGCCGCCAGAATGCCGGGGAGGGGATAGGGAGTCCAGCGTAACAAAGCGGGAATGGTCCCTGTAAGTCGGCTTGCTGACTGACAGTTTCTAGCGGTCGGGATTTCAGCGACAGTATCCTGACCGCCGGGATCTCGACCGCTGGTAAAGTAATTACATCCCGTTACATTTATTTGGTGCATTTCAATACAGTTTTATACAGTATATTCAATCCCAAATTGTAATTGGTATATGTCCCTTGTATCATGGCTTTTTTTTTTTTCTTTTGGAAATTTTTATTTATTCTTTTTTTAATTCGAGAAAGAAAACAAAAAAAAAGCTGACATTAGCAGATTGTAATTCCTTTCTTGCATATAACAGAGTATGTAAGCTCTTACTTTAGAAAAATCAACAACAGTGCTCGGTATCGGTTGATGGAATAAATTGGAAGGATTTAACATGCCCGATTCGTCTCTTTCCATTTGCTGGTGCTGTGAGAACACAGTGTTGTCTGGTAGAGGCTGATGCATAGCATGGGTACCCATAACTGGCTGAGACCAACCAGGAAACCCTTCTGCATGAAAAGACGAAACAAATGATTGTGAGTCTTTAAAACCGTAGAATGTAATAAAGAGCAATATAAAATGTGCGCTACTAGGATTTGCATGCAATATTTTCTGGAATGATTTGATGGCACATCCTGGTCAACTAAAAATGGGGTCACACAACTTAAAAAAAAAAAAAACAATTCTCCAAAAGAAATGCAGCGTCCGATGTAACAGAACAACAATCATGAGCCTGCTAACAATGGTGTTTAGGGAAGGGGAGTTTTCCCTGTTAAGGGCAAATGTTATAAACTATCATATTTGCTTAACTAAAAATATATCTGGTTAAAAACACACATTGTTTATATTGGCAGTTACCAGACGGTTGGATTATTTATTTGCTAAGAAGCTACAGGCGGGGAATCTGTAACTTCTTAGAAATGTTTATAATGCAATTTTTGACCACCCAACTTCATGTAAGGATCGCAGGTTTTAAAATTAAAAATTACAGAATATGATCAACATATGTAAATATTTGAGGTACTGTAAAATCCAGCCCCAGTCCCATTAACCAAGTCAGGAGAATGCATGCATTGTGTATGTGCATCCACCTGAAAGGTTTAACATTGTAACCAGCTGACAGATGGGATTGTTCTCCTCTGTGCACAAGGTTGATTGTGTTGAAAGTCCAGCCCTTGGCCACTCCCAGCTATTTGAAAGTTTAGTAAGGAAAGAGTTAATTTTTCCCCTCTCCCTCTCATAATCTTCTCTCAGAAGAACTCTGGAAGATCTGACCACCTCCTTGGGATGCATCAGAGAGAGAGAGAGAAGATCCCTGGGCAGATGTCCCGATGCCACGTCAGAGCTCCAGTGTGGAAATCGGCAGGCTGGTTAAATCCCTCCAGCAGCTCACTGACTGTAGCTGCTTGTGGGGTCTTTTCTGGAACTGGGGGCGGCTGCTGTAGCATCTACACTGTACCACAAGGAAGTTAGGACCTCATTCACTTTGAATACAAGCATTTCTATTACGTTTACTTGACCTTTAAAATTATGGTGATACACTTGCAGTGCACATACTGAGCCTTAGGCGCAGAACCTGGCTTTACTCATCAAGGCACTGCAGCCCAGGATCCGATATTGTCGTTTTAAATACATTTATACAAACACACTCAAGGCATTTTATTTCTACACTCATAAAATTTCCTTTTTAATCTGGCAGCACACAATGTCCTTACATAGTTTTCCTAAATTTTAGATATCTAAATTCATTTTTATTTATGCTAGTTGAAGCACATCTGTCATGGCGCTGGGACGTAACCTCCACATTAAGTGATCGTTACAGTCACCGTATTCATTCCCGGGAATGTCAAAACCATAAGAAAATAATTCTAGTAATTAAACAAGAATACTCGCTGCAGCCCTGACTAACCCCCCAGGATTGACATTTAAACCACATATGGGGGTATAGTCAATTGAAGTCGAAAGCTGCCATCTGTCGAAAAGACGTCAGTTTTCGACTTTTTTAGGTCGGAAAGTGTTCCGACCTATTCAATCTAACCCCAAATTATTCGACAAGTCGAGGAATTCGACTTGTGGAAAAGCACGTGGATCGGCGGAATAGCTGCTGATCCGCATGCTTGTGTCGAAAACTGGGCCCCTTTTTGACCATCTCAATTCGACTTTAAAAAAAAGTCGAAGTGAGATGCGGGAGCAGAGACTGGGAGAGCCGCGGGCAGCCAGATGGGAAGTGCAGCACCAGAGAATGTCACAGTAGCATCCACCCGGCTCCAGCAAGCGAGACCTCACTTGCTGGAGCCGGGTGGACGCTGCCGTGAGCGGCAGCTGTGATGCGGGGACGGGGAGAGGCAGAGAGACTGAGGGGGGGGAAAGGGGGAGCCGCAGGCAGACGGGGGACAGCAGCGCTACAGCAGCTGCTATATAGCCGCTGCTGTAGCGCGGCTCTCCCCTGTCTCAGCTCCCGCATCTCAATTCGACTTTTTTAAAAGTCGAATTGAGATGACATTGAAAAGCCCAGGTCGGATCCATTCCAACAAATGAATGTTGGAATGGATCAGACTTCAATTGAATATACCCCATGGTGGGCTGGACAGCGTGACTGTGACCCGGGCACAGTTACTGTAAGCATATTCACAGAAACTAGCGATATCACATATTCAATAAAAACATAAGATGACATGTTTTGTTTCTGAAGTCTTACTCCACAGATGATCCCAATGTGTTAGCGGTTGTAAAGAACAAAAATAAAATAATTAGAATGGTGAATATTTAGACGATACTGTATATCACACACCTAGAAGTTTGGCAAAACAGTAACACCTGTGAACATTGGTAAGCATCTTGCTTGATTTATGCAAGATGTAAAAATCACATAATTGGAGATCTAAAAAGTTTGAAAAATGGAACTGGAAGCTCGCTGTCACTGTGGTGTGTTCACCATTGCTTTATTGATATTAAGCGTTCTGCAATGACCAGGCTCAAGTAGTTTCCATGGTAACTCAAGTACTGAGGGGATGCAACTGAACACATCATGCATGGCACACTATACAAAAATAAGAAGCATCCCTCCAATTGTAACTTCCGAAATCAATTCTCCATAAATGTCTCAGACATCACAACCCAGCCGTTATAATTAACAGGTGTTCACATGATATGGAATACAGAGGCTCTCTCCTGACTGCATGATAATTAAAACACATGTGTGACCACGCGGTTTGAATACCATCATCATTTTCTGTGGATCCTGACAATGCTCCTGCACTACAAAATGTTTGGTTTTATTAGACTGTTTTCAGAGAATAACTGTTTCTGCGTGGAGAAAAGGAGAATCTTGGTCTCTGTGCTGTGTAAGGCCACTGTGCTTAAAGGTTTCCATTCTACCCACTAGAGCCTTTGGCGTACTTCCTAGAATACGTGCAGTCAGATTGTGATGTAATGTTTGGAGAGGGCTTGCTGTGCAATTTAACTGACTGGCTATGAAAGACAGATGTGAAGCATCTGTTCACTTATTCCCACTAATATGGTTGGGTGTGTTCTGAGGAATTGTTCAGCAAGTTTCTGATTATACCAACAATGTTGGAACTGGAAAATAAATTTAGTGTGGTGAAGGTTGGAGGCCAAACGTGGACAATAATTCAGTGGTAGTTCATTTGCTCAGAACCAGTGTTCACTACAGGCTAACTTAAGTTTTAGACATGTCTTAGGAGCTTGCTGCAAAACCAAGCAACAAAATTAATCTTATGATTTCATATTTTACTTTCTCATAATTAAAAAGGCAAAATAGGGGCTTCAAATAAGGAAACAAAAGTATGTTTCCACTAGTATGCATACCATTCAGAGA
Organism: Pseudophryne corroboree; assembly: GCF_028390025.1. Lineage (NCBI taxonomy): Eukaryota > Metazoa > Chordata > Amphibia > Anura > Myobatrachidae > Pseudophryne > Pseudophryne corroboree. The sequence goes on along the minus strand of NC_086449.1, from coordinate 662,637,464 downwards.
TGAGAGGGGCACTGGGGGCAATCTAATACTTGCGAAACATTAGAAATGCCACAAGAAATGCTACCCCTTTCACAGCATGTCAGTCACACCCTATTTCCAACACAATGCTGCTTCAATGCCCTTGAGGGATGAGTTATTCAAGTATTACATTTAGTAAGAGCTAGAAGGCAGAGGCGCTAAAGCCATGCAGCGATCACACTCAGATTTCCTCCCACAATCCAGAAACATACTGGGAGGAGAATTAGATGCTGACAAAACTGCATTCAGAATATGACAGGTAAAGAATTTAGGCCCTCATTCAGCTTCAGTAGCAGTTTTGCGATTGTAGCAAAACTGCAACTTGCTCCAATCACATGCTGGGGGCCACACAGAACAGGGCAAGGCCGCCCAGCACGCAAACACCCAGCAGTGATGTGATCACAACGCTATTGCATCGCTGATTTGTGGATGCCTCCCTGCTTCTGCAGTCAGGCACAGGGCAGCCATCCTAAACCCAACTCGGTTAGTAGCCGCGTCCGCCCAACACGGTGTCGCCACCCAGCAAACGCTTTTGTATCCGTGAGATGCGATCGCATGTCCCCGTCCCACGCACACACAGTACAGGTCTCGGGCACCGCTGAGGGGACTGGGGACATGCAAACGCATCTCATATGCGTTCAAAGCCGAGTAGGGTCCCCGGACAGGTGAACCTGGGGCAGGTGAACTATTAAATATTCTATGTCTAAGTCTTACACTCTCACTCTACTAGTTCAATCATATAAAACCACTTCATCATTTTTCTGGGCTCATTATATATTCATTTGCATATCTACCTGATCCACTGTTCATGCCAAATGACCATATGCCAGTGTGTCCAACAGGGGCTGAAAAGGTGTTTCCCACTGCACAAGATGTAAAATAGCCGCTTTGACGGATTCGTGCTAATCTCTCTGTTCCAATCGGAGGTGGTATTTTGCGATCATTTGTCAAATTAACTGGCTGCATTTGACCCAGCGAAGGAGGAGAGGATACAGATGACAAAGGTGGAGATGAACCAGAAGAAGCTGATGGAACAGGAGACTCACCTGAAATAGTATATATAAAAATTACAGTACACAAAACAAGGTTCACTGACACTATCTCATGATGCAAAACAAACTCAACTGCTTAAGAACATATATCTCAACGTGAAGTGTATGTACTTAAAATTTAGGCAAGAGAACCTGCCGAAAACATGCAATCATTAGAACACTGGGATTTGAAACTTGTGTGAAAATACATTAAAGTTTAGATATACAAAGGCAAATACATACATGAGCTTGAAGAATTTGTCCAAGGATGTGGAGAAAAATGCTGCCTACTAAAGCTGGGCGTGCCAACACTGGGTCCTTGCAAAAACACTTGACTCGCATGGAGATTTGCTGTAAAATTGGTCAGCGGCATTGAAGTGGGTAATGAGCAGGGATCTGAACCATCAAACGATGCAGCTATGAAAAAAACCAATCAAGTTTATGTACAATTGTACCTTAAAAATAGAACTATACCGTTTTCTCACATTAAATATTACTCTTCTTTCAATAGGGGGAATTTAATTGTTAGCGCCAGCAGCTGTCTCTCCTGCCGCCCCAACTGAGCTATTCAACTGTTGCTCCTGTCAGGAAAGAATAGCTGCTGGCACTGGCCATTTCATCTGAAATGTGTGAAAGGTTACCTAAACGTCACTTTTCACGATTGCGACCATTACTTTAGTCAGGTTTAGCTGCTTTACACGGATAAACCAGACACTAATAGCCGCGATAACCAGCATCAAATGAATATCGCCTCTGCGATCTCCCATCACTTAAGACAGGAGATTGCTGCGATAACAATTTAATTTCCCCCAACTAGTTTCAACACAGCATTTCTGGATGAAACAAAATGTTCAGGGGCATAGTAGCGCACCTGTTAGCATTGGTGTCTCGTACAACTAAGGCCATAGGTTCACGGAAAACTAGAGCAGAGCACTCTTTGGCGTTTGTATATTCTCCCAGTGCGTGCGTGTCTCCTCCAGGTACATACTGGTAGGTTAATGACTAATTGTACCCTTGTGGGGTTTTGGTCATTTCCAGGTGTATGATCACCACAGTAATACTATCCTAGAAGAAGGTGGTGTTACTTTGCATGTTACCACGGTATTTTACTTCAAAGAAAAAATACAAATATAGTGGAACTGAAAATGCACACATTAAAAAGGCATCAATATTTACTCACCAGTGGTGGAATTTCCAGAAACCACATGAGCATCATAGCATTCTATGCAAAATGGAAAAATAAGAATTTACTTACCGATAATTCTATTTCTCATAGTCCGTAGTGGATGCTGGGACTCCGTAAGGACCATGGGGAATAGCGGCTCCGCAGGAGACTGGGCACAAAAGTAAAAGCTTGAACTAGCTGGTGTGCACTGGCTCCTCCCCCTATGACCCTCCTCCAAGCCTCAGTTAGGATACTGTGCCCGGACGAGCGTACATAATAAGGAAGGATCTTGAATCCCGGGTAAGACTCATACCAGCCACACCAATCACACCGTACAACCTGTGATCTGAACCCAGTTAACAGTATGATAAACGAAGGAGCCTCTGAAAAGATGGCTCACAACAATAATAACCCGAATTTTGTAACAATAACTATATACAAGTATTGCAGACAATCCGCACTTGGGATGGGCGCCCAGCATCCACTACGGACTATGAGAAATAGAATTATCGGTAAGTAAATTCTTATTTTCTCTAACGTCCTAAGTGGATGCTGGGACTCCGTAAGGACCATGGGGATTATACCAAAGCTCCCAAACGGGCGGGAGAGTGCGGATGACTCTGCAGCACCGAATGAGAGAACTCCAGGTCCTCCTCAGCCAGGGTATCAAATTTGTAGAATTTAGCAAATGTGTTTGCCCCTGACCAAGTAGCTGCTCGGCAAAGTTGTAAAGCCGAGACCCCTCGGGCAGCCGCCCAAGATGAGCCCACCTTCCTTGTGGAATGGGCTTTTACAGATTTTGGCTGTGGCAGGCCTGCCACAGAATGTGCAAGCTGAATTGTACTACAAATCCAACGAGCAATCGTCTGCTTAGAAGCAGGAGCACCCAGCTTGTTGGGTGCATACAGGATAAACAGCGAGTCAGATTTCCTGACTCCAGCCGTCCTGGAAATATATACTTTCAGGGCCCTGACTACGTCCAGCAACTTGGAGTCCTCCAAGTCCCTAGTAGCCGCAGGCACCACAATAGGCTGGCTCACGTGAAACGCCGAAACCACCTTTGGGAGAAATTGAGGACGAGTCCTCAATTCTGCCCTATCCGTGTGAAAAATCAGGTAAGGGCTTTTATAAGATAAAGCCGCCAATTCTGAGACACGCCTGGCTGAAGCCAGGGCTAACAGCATTACCACCTTCCATGTGAGATATTTTAATTCCACAGTGGTGAGTGGTTCAAACCAATGTGATTTTAGGAACCCCAAAACCACATTGAGATCCCACGGTGCCACCGGGGGCACAAAAGGAGGCTGTATATGCAGTACCCCTTTGACAAACGTCTGGACTTCAGGCACTGAAGCCAGTTCTTTTTGGAAGAAAATCGACAGGGCCGAAATTTGAACCTTAATGGACCCTAATTTTAGGCCCATAGACAGTCCTGTTTGCAGGAAATGTAGGAAGCGACCCAGTTGAAATTCCTCTGTAGGGGCCTCTTTGGCCTCACACCACGCAACATATTTTCGCCAAATGCGGTGATAATGTTTTGCGGTTACATCCTTCCTGGCCTTTATCAGGGTAGGGATGACTTCTTCTGGAATGCCTTTTTCCTTCAGGATCCGGCATTCAACCGCCATGCCGTCAAACGCAGCCGCGGTAAGTCTTGGAACAGACAAGGCCCCTGCTGGAGCAGGTCCTTTCTTAGAGGTAGAGGCCTCGGTTCCTCCGTGAGCATCTCTTGAAGTTCCGGGTACCAAGTCCTTCTTGGCCAATCCGGAACCACGAGTATAGTTCTTACTCCTCTCCTTTTTATGATTCTCAGTACTTTTGGTATGAGAGGCAGAGGAGGGAACACATACACTGACTGGTACACCCATGGTGTTACCAGAGCGTCCACCGCTATTGCCTGAGGGTCCCTTGACCTGGCGCAATATCTGTCTAGTTTTTTGTTGAGACGGGACGCCATCATGTCCACCTTTGGTTTTTCCCAACGGTTTACCATCTCTTGGAAGACTTCTGGATGAAGTCCCCACTCCCCCGGGTGAAGGTCGTGTCTGCTGAGGAAGTCCGCTTCCCAGTTGTCCACTCCCGGAATGAACACTGCTGACAGTGCTATCACATGATTCTCCGCCCAGCGAAGAATCCTTGCAGCTTCTGCCATCGCCCTCCTGCTTCTCGTGCCGCCCTGTCTGTTTACGTGGGCGACTGACGTGATGTTGTCCGATTGGATCAATACCGCCTGACCCTGAAGCAGGGGTTTTGCTTGACTTAGGGCATTGTAAATGGCCCTTAGTTCCAGAATGTTTATATGAAGAGATGTTTCCATGCTTGACCACAAGCCCTGGAAATTTCGTCCCTGTGTGACTGCTCCCCAGCCTCTCAGGCTGGCATCCGTGGTCACCAGGATCCAATCCTGAATGCCGAATCTGCGGCCCTCTAGTAGATGAGCACTCTGCAGCCACCACAGAAGAGACACCCTTGTCCTTGGCGACAGGGTTATCCGCTGATGCATCTGAAGATGCGATCCGGACCATTTGTCCAGAAGATCCCACTGAAACGTTCTTGCATGGAATCTTCCGAATGGAATCGCTTCGTAAGAAGCCACCATTTTTCCCAGGACCCTCGTGCACTGATGCACTGACACCTGGCCTGGTTTTAGGAGATTCCTGACTAGCTCGGATAACTCCCTGGCCTTCTCCTCTGGGAGAAACACCTTTTTCTGGACTGTGTCCAGAATCATTCCTAGGAACAGGAGACGTGTTGTTGGAATCAGCTGCGATTTTGGAATATTTAGAATCCACCCGTGCTGACGTAACACTAACTGAGATAGTGCTACTCCGACTTCTAACTGTTCCCTGGACCTTGCCCTTATCAGGAGATCGTCCAAGTAAGGGATAATTAAAACGCCTTTTCTTCGAAGAAGAATCATCATTTCGGCCATTACCTTGGTAAAGACCCGAGGTGCCGTGGACAACCCAAACGGCAGCGTCTGAAACTGATAATGACAGTTTTGTACTACAAACCTGAGGTACCCTTGGTGAGAAGGGTAGATTGGGACGTGGAGATAAGCATCTTTGATGTCCAGAGACACCATATAGTCCCCTTCTTCCAGGTTTGCTATCACTGCTCTGAGTGACTCCATCTTGAATTTGAACCTCTTTATGTAAGTGTTCAAGGATTTTAGATTTAAAATTGGTCTCACCGAGCCGTCCGGCTTCGGTACCACAAACAGCGTGGAATAATACCCCTTTCCCTGTTGTAGGAGAGGTACCTTGATTATCACCTGCTGGGAATACAGCTTGTGAATGGCTTCCAAAACTGCCTCCCTGTCGGAGGGAGACTTTGGTAGAGCAGACTTCAGGAACCGGCGAGGGGGAGACGTCTCGAATTCCAGTTTGTACCCCTGTGATACTACCTGCAGAATCCAGGGGTCCACTTGCGAGTGAGCCCACTGCGCGTTGAAATTTTTGAGACGGGCCCCCACCGTGTCCGAGTCCGCTTGTAAAGCCCCAGCGTCATGCTGAAGACTTGGCAGAAGCAGAGGAGGGCTTCTGCTCCTGGGAAGAGGCTGCCTGGTGCAGTCTTTTTCCTCTTCCTCTGCCCCGGGGCAGAAATGAGTGGCCTTTTGCCCGCTTGTACTTATGGGAACGAAAGGACTGAGTTTGAAAAGACGGTGTCTTTTTCTGCTGAGAGGTGACCTGGGGTAAAAAGGTGGACTTTCCGGCCGTTGCCGTGGCCACCAGGTCCGATAGACCGGCCCCAAATAACTCCTCCCCTTTATACGGCAATACTTCCATATGTCGTTTGGAATCCGCATCCCCTGACCACTGTCGCGTCCATAACGCTCTTCTGGCAGAAATGGACATAGCACTCACTCTTGATGCCAGGGTGCAAATATCCCTCTGTGCATCACGCATATATAGTAATGCATCCTTCAAATGCTCTATAGTTAGTAATATACTGTCCCTATCCAGGGTATCAATATTTTCAGTCAGGGAATCCGACCACGCCAACCCAGCACTGCACATCCAGGCTGAGGCGATTGCTGGTCGCAGTATAACACCAGTATGTGTGTATATACCCTTCAGGATATTTTCCAGCCTTCTATCCGCTGGTTCTTTGAGGGCGGCCGTATCAGGAGACGGTAACGCTACTTGTTTAGATAAACGTGTGAGCGCTTTATCTACTCTAGGGGGTGTTTCCCAACGCGCCCTAACCTCTGGCGGGAAAGGGTATAGTGCCAATAATTTATTAGAAATTAGCACTTTTTTATCGGGGGAAACCCACGCTTTATCACACACCTCATTTAATTCATCTGACTCAGGAAAAGCTACTGGTAGTTTTTTTTACTCCCCACATAATACCCTTCTTTGTGGTACTTGTAGTGTCAGAAATGTTCAATGCCTCCTTCATTGCCGTGATCATGTAACGTGTGGCCCTACTGGACATTATGTTTGTCTCCTCACCGTCGACACTGGACTCAGTATCTGTGTCTGGGTCTGTGTCGACCCACTGAGGTAACGGGCGTTTTATCGCCCCTGACGGTGTCTGAGACGCCTGGACAGGCACTAATTGATTTGTCGGCTGTCTCATGTCGTCAACAGTTTTTTGTAAAGTGCTGACATTGTCACGTAGTTCTTTAAATACAACCATCCAGTCAGGTGTCGACTCCCTAGGGGGTGACATCACTAACACAGGCAATTGCTCTGCTTCCACATCATTTTCCTCCTCATACATGTCGACACAATCGTACCGACACCCAGCACACACACAGGGAATGCTCTGATAGAGGACAGGACCCCACTAGCCCTTTGGGGAGACAGAGGGAGAGTTTGCCAGCACACACCAGAGCGCTATATATATATATATATATAGGGATAACCTTCTATAAGTGTTACTCCCTTTTATAGCTGCTGTTTATAATTTAGCTGCCAATAGTGCCCCCCCTCTCTCGTTTTCACGACAGCCTTATCTCCCGCTTTTTTCTGGAAAACTGGCAGGGGTTAAATACATCCATATAGCCCAGGAGCTATATGTGATGTATTTCTTTTGCCATCCTAAGGTATTTCAGTTTTTATTGCGTCTCAGGGCGCTCCCCCCCAGCGCCCTGCACCCTCAGTGACCGGAGTGTGAAGTGTGCTGAGAGCAATGGCGCACAGCTGCAGTGCTGTGCGCTACCTTAGTTGAAGACAGGAACGTCTTCTGCCGCCGATTTCACCGGACCTCTTCGTTCTTCTGGCTCTGTAAGGGGGCCGGCTGCGCGGCTCCGGGACCCATCCAGGCTGAACCTGTGATCGTCCCTCTGGAGCTAATGTCCAGTAGCCTAAGAAGCCCAATCCACTCTGCACGCAGGTGAGTTTGCTTCTTCTCCCCTTAGTCCCACGATGCAGTGAGCCTGTTGCCAGCAGGACTCACTGAAAATAAAAAACCTAAAATAAACTTTTACTCTAAGCAGCTCAGGAGAGCCACCTAGCATGCACCCTTCTCGTTCGGGCACAAGAATCTAACTGAGGCTTGGAGGAGGGTCATAGGGGGAGGAGCCAGTGCACACCAGCTAGTTCAAACTTTTACTTTTGTGCCCAGCCTCCTGCGGAGCCGCTATTCCCCATGGTCCTTACGGAGTCCCAGCATCCACTTAGGACGTTAGAGAAATGATCTTAAAAGGCAAGGACTATCCTATGTTTATATTTACAGCAGGGGAAATCACCATGACCAGAGATCCCCTAAAGAAGCTCCTTCGTGCCAACACTCCTAGTATTCAAAGTATCATCTCTCAGCATTGACCAAAAGCCAATACTGTGACACTGGGGCTGATGTATTATACTGGCATGGATCATGCCAGTATAAACTCTTCCTGCTTCACCTCTTAACCGATGTATGAACATCTCGGCTGTCAGAGAAGGGGAGTGAAAACTCCCCCCCTCAGGCTATTCCTGCCACAGCCCATCAGCCTAGTGCTGATGCGCTGTGTCTCCTTCCGTCCGACTCCACTGGGCATGCACACGATTTCGCAACAATCACAAGATTTCCCATGCAGCCCCAAACAGTGGCTGTCAATGGGTTAACATCTGCAGCTGTTAAAATCGATAGGCGTTTCCTGCAGGTGTTGGAAAATGTAATACATTGCATAGCACATCGGCGCCAATAATGACAGGGGCACATACATCCATAGTAATACATGGAGATGCGGTATCAGCACACATAATATGCCATAGGCTCAGACCCATCTCAGTGGCCATTCCAAGTTTCAGTAATGAAAAAGCACTCCCACTACTAACTTGGAGTACAGTACAGGTTGAGTATCCCATATCCAATATGCTTGGGACCAGAAGTATCAGATTTTTCCGTATTTTGGAATAATTGCATACCATAATAAGATATGACGATAGTATTCTGTGCTTAGACTTGGGTCCTATTATATTTCATACACACCTTACACACACAGCCTGAAGGTAATTTTAGCCAATATTTTTAATAACTTTGTGCAATAAACAAAGTTTGTGTACACTGATTTATTAGAAAACAAAGGTTTCACTATCTCAGTATCAATCGTATTTCGGAATATTTGGATATAGGATACTCAACCTGCATTATAAATAAATAAAAAATATTTTGAACTTATTCAGCTTTCTAAACATTTAGGGGCAGATTTATTAAGCTCAGTGAAGTGATAAAGTGGAAGGTGATAAAGGACCAGCCAATCAGATCCTAGCTACCATGTCACAGGCTGGATTTGAAAAATGACAGTTAGGAGCTGACTGGCTGGTTCTTTATCACCTTCCAATTTACCACTTCACAGAGCTTAATAAATATGCCCCTCAGGGGCATATTACAATTTCCATGATAGCTTGAATAGGCTCCCAGAAGTCTTTGTTTGCGTATTCCTGTACACAGCCTGTCCATAAAGTCAAATAGTTCTTCTCAGTTATAGGCAAACATGCTGCAAAGAGGATTTTGCCACAGAACTCAATACTTGTTTGCCTAAACATCCAGGTACTACGGGGTAGATGTATGATGGGACGTTATGGCAGAGGTTCCCAAACTGTGTGCCGTGGCTCCCTGGGGTGCCTCGGGACACTTGCAGGGGTGCCCTGGGTTGGTGGTCCAGGACCAATTCAAATTATTCATGGTCAATATAATAGGAAAAAACAGTGCTGGTGGCTGCCAGTCATAAAATATGTGGCCAAACAGAAGCAAATCTTGTCCCTCACCACACAACTGACCCTTAGGATGACATATAAACGCGATCTACTTAATGTAATATTTCTTTCTAAATTTCTCAATAAGAAATTTTTGGCCTAGGGGTGCCGTGAAAAAAATTCTGATATTCTAGGGCGCCGTGATTCAAAAAAGTTTGGAAACCCCTGCGTTACGGTGAAAGTGGTATGAGGGCACGTTATGTGTGCTAATATCACTTCTCCATGCATTACTGTGGAGATGTGTGCTAAATAACAGTCATTATCGGCACTAGCTACAAGGTAGCATGCTGATGTCCCAGCCCATATACGAATGGTCAGTGGCACTGACCATTACGACATCTGCAGCTGGTAATTTTGACAGCTGCAGGTGTTGACTCATTCACTTCCACTGTAGTGGCTATGCGGCTGCCAGGTTCCTTAGAAAATTTCACGTATGCCCAATGGAGCCGGCCAGGAGGGAGACAGCACAACAGCACTAGGATGATGCGCTGTGATCGATGGGAGAGCATGCAGATGTGCTAGGCAATGTATGATTGGTCAGTGGTACTACTGCTCTGACACCTGTATAATACATAATACCAGTGTAATACATCTCCCCTCACATCACCACCGTAAATCTAGAATCTACCAAATTGTCAGAACACAAAATACTCTCACCAAAAAGAGTGCCTATATTTTCCCAGTAATAATAGTGGAAAAAGTGATGAACAATTTTGTTTGTTTATGTAAAACTTGTGAAACTGCTTTTTCTTTTTATAATTAGTGTCTATGGTGGGTGTCCAATTAGCCCAGAGAAGTTTTAGACGCAAAAAAACAGGTAATTATCATGCTGATTATTTGGGTTTATCTAATTAACCCATTTATTCAACCTAAAGAATATTGCTTTTTTGTGAGAAAAAACAGGATTTTAATACCTACCGGTAAATCCTTTTCTTCTAGTCCGTAGAGGATGCTGGGTACTCCAAAAGGACCATGGGGTATAGACGGGATCCGCAGGAGACATGGGCACACTATAAGACTTTGAATGGGTGTGAACTGGCTCCTCCCTCTATGCCCCTACTCCAGACCTCAGTTATAGGAACTGTGCCCAGGGAGACGGACATTTCGAGGAAAGGATTTTTGTTACACTAAGGGTGAGATACATACCAGCTCACACCACAAACACACCGTACAACTGGATCAGCAGGAATACCAGATAACAGTCTGAACGAAAACAGCAACAAGCTGAACATAAGCGATACACAACCTTCGTGTAACCGAAAACAACAACTACAAGTAACAGTCCGCTCTGGGATGGGCACCCAGCATCCTCTACGGACTAGGAGAAAAGGATTTACCGGTAAGTATTAAAATCCTATTTTCTCTTACGTCCTAGAGGATGCTGGGGACTCCAAAAGTACCATGGGGTCTATACCAAAGCTCCAGACTGGGCGGGAGAGTGCGGACGACTCTGCAGCACTGATTGAGCAAACATGAGGTCTTCATCAGCCAGGGTATCAAACTTGTAGAACTTACCAAAAGTGTTTGAACCCGACCACGTAGCTGCTCGGCAAAGCTGAAGTGCCGAGACCCCTCGGGCAGCCGCCCAAGATGAGCCCACCTTCCTGGTAAAACGGGCCTTCACTGACTTCGGCAACGGCAATCCAGCCGTAGAATGAACGTGCTGAATCGTATTACAAATCCAGCGTGCAATAGTCTGCTTGGAAGCAGGATTTCCAATCTTGTTGGAAGCGTACAGGACAAACAGAGCCTCCGTTTTCCTAACAAGAGCCGTTCTGGTGACATAAATTTTCAAAACTCTTACGACATCGAGAGATTTTGGCACCGTCACGGCATCCGTAGCCACAGGCACCACAATAGGTAGATTTATGTGAAACGAAGACACCCCCTTCGGCAGAAATTGTTGACGAGTCCTCTTGTGAGACAAAGCCGCCAATTCCGACACCCGTCTGGCGGACGCCAAGGCCAAAACATGACCACTTTCCAAGTGAGAAATTTCAACTCAACCTTTCGCAAAGGTTCAAACCAATGAAACATAAGAAATTGTAACATCACGTCAAGCTCCCACAGTGCCACGGGTGGCACAAATGGAGGATGGATATGCAGTACTCCCTTCACGAAAGTCTGAACTTCAGGAAGGGCGGCAAATTCTTTTTGAAAGAAAATAGATAAAGCCGAAATCTGCACTTTGATGGAAACCAATTTCAGGCCTGCATTGACGCCTGCCTGCAAAAAATGGAGGAAACGACCCAGCTGAAACTCCTCCATAGGAGCTTTCTTGGCTTCACACCATAACACATTTTCTCCAAATACGGTGATAATGTTTAGCCGTGACCGCCTTTCTAGCCTTAAGGAGTGGGGATGACTTCCCCGGGAATACCCTTTCGAGCTACCCGTTCGAGCTACCCGTTCAACCTCCACGCCGTCCAACGCAGCCGCGGAAAGTCTTGAAATACGCACGGCTCCTGCAGTAACAGGTCCTCTCTGAGAGGAAGCGGCCAAGGATCTTCTATGAGCAATTCCTGAAGATCCGGATACCAGGCCCTCCATGGCCAATCTGGAACGACGAGTACTGCCGGAACTCTTGTTCGTCTTATGATCCTCCACACTTTTGGAATGAGAGGAAGTGGAGGGAACACATATACTGACTGAAACACCCACGGAGTTACCAGGGCGTCCACTGCACTGACTTTGGGGTCCCTTGACCTGGAACAATACCTCGGAAGCTCTTGTTGAGGCGAGACGCCATCATGTCTATTTGAGGAATTCCCCAACGCCTTGTCACTTCTGCAAATAGCTCTTGATGAAGAGCCCACTCTCCTGGATGGAGGTCGTGTCTGCTGAGGAAGTCTGCTTCCCAGTTGTCCACGGCCGGAAGGAATACTGCTGACAGAGCGCTCACGTATTTTTCCGCCCAGCTGAGAACTCTTGTGGCCTCCACCATCGCCACTCTGCTCTTTGTTCTGCCTTGGCGGTTTACGTACGCCACCGCTGTTACGTTGTCCGACTGAATCCGGACAGGTAGACCTCGAAGAAGGTGTTCCGCTTGCAGAAGGCCATTGTAAATGGCTCTTAATTCCAGAACGTTTATGTGGAGACAAGTTTCCTGGCTTGACCATTTTCCCTGGAAACTTCTTCCCTGTGTGACTGCTCCCCAGCCTCGGAGACTTGCAACTGTGGTCAGCAGGACCCAATCCTGGATCCCGAACCTGTGTCCCTCCAGAAGGTGAGAACTTTGCAGCCACCACAAGAGAGAAATTCTGGTCCTGGAAGATAGACTTCTTTTCCGGTGCATGTGCAGGTGAGACCCGTACCATTTGTCCAGCAGGTCCCACTGAAACACCCGGGCATGAAACCTGCCAAACGGAATGGCTTCGTAAGCCGCAACCATCTTCCCTAGCACTTGAGTGCATTGATGAATCGACACTCTTGCCGGTTTCAGAATCTCCTTGACCATGCATTGGATTTCCAGAGCTTTTTCCGCCGGAAGAAACACACTCTGCAGTTCCGTGTCCAGGATCATGCCCAAGAAGGGCAGCCGAGTTGTCGGAATCAACTGAGACTTTGGCAAATTTAGAATCCAACCATGATGTTGCAGAACCGTCAGGGAGAGTTCCACATTTCTTAGCAACTGCTCCTTCGATCTCGCCTTTATCAGGAGATCGTCCAAGTACGGGATAATTGTGACACCCTGCTTGCGTAGGAGTACCATCATTTCCGCCATCACTTTGGTGAAGACCCTCGGGGCCGTGGAAAGCCCAAATGGAAACGTCTGAAATTGGTAATGATAATCCTGCACCGCAAATCTCAGGAAAGCCTGATGTGGAGGATATATTGGGACGTGTAAGTAAGCATCTTTTATGTCGACTGACGCCATAAAATCCCCCCCTTCTAGACTGGAGATCACTGCTCGAAGAAATTCCATCTTGAACTTGAACGTTTTTAAATACAGATTGAGGGATTTTAAGTTCAGGATCGGTCTGACCGAGCTGTCTGGCTTTGGCACGTCAAAGAGGCTCGAATAAAACTCTTCTCCCCCTTGGGACGGGGGTACCGGAACAATGACACTCTGGAGACATAGCTCTTGTATCGCAGCACTCACTACTTCCCTTTCTGGGATAGAAACTGGCAAGGCTGATTTGAAAAATCGGTGGGGGGGGCACCTCCTGAAACTCCAGTTTGTACCCTTGGGACACTATGTCTAACACCCAAGGATCTAGACCTAAGTGAAACCAGACCTGACTGAAGAGTCAGAGACGCGCTCCCACCTGCACGGAGTCCCGTAGGGGAGCCCCAGCGTCATGCGGTGGACTTGGCAGAGGCCGGGGAGGACTTTTGGTCCTGGGAGCCCGACACAGCAGGCGACCCTTTTCCCCTTCCTCTGCCTTTTGTATTTATTAGGCCGAAAGGACTGCATCTGATAATGGGGTGCTTTTTTCTGTTGTGCTGGAACATAAGGAAGAAAAGATGACTTACCCGCTGTAGCGGTAGACACCAGGTCAGTGAGGGCGTCACCAAACAAGACACTACCTTTATAAGGGAGAGCTTCCATAGCTTTCTTGGAGTTGGCATCCGCATTCCATTGATGAATCCACAGCGCTCTCCTGGCCGATACTGCCATGGCATTGGCCCTTGATCCCAAGAGGCCAATATCCCTTGCCGCATCCTTTAGGCAAGCTGCAGCGTCCCTGATATAACCGAGAGTCAAAAGAATGTTATCCCTATCTAGGGTATCCATGTCAGATGCCAAATTATCAGCCCACTTAGCAATAGCACTACTCACCCAAGCAGACGCCACGGCAGGTCTGAGGAGTGCACCCGTAGTGACATAAATGGCCTTTAATGTCGTTTCCTGCTTACGATCCGCAGGATCCTTGAGGGCAGCAGTGTCGGGAGACGGAAGGCACCACCTTCTTGGACAGCCGGGACAGAGCCTTGTCCACATTGGGAGATGACTCCCACTTTTCCCTGTCGTCAGAGGGGAAAGGATATGCCATAAAAATTCTCTTGGGAACCTGCCACCTTTTATCAGGAGATTCCCAAGCCTTTTCACAAAGAGCGTTCAGTTCATGAGAGGGAGGAAACGTCACCTCAGGCTTCTTTCCCTTATACAAACAAACCCTTGTATCAGGAACAGCAGGTACTTCAGAAATACGTAAAACATCTTTAATAGCCACAATCATGTACTGAATACTCTTAACCAATTTTGGATGTAAACTGGCCTCACTATAGTCGACACTGGAGTAAGAGTCCGTGTCGGTATCCGTATCAGCTATTTGGGTAAATGAACGCTTTTGCGCCCCTGAGGGGGCCTGTACCTGGGATAAGGCGTCCTCCATGGATTTTCTCCACGTTTGTGTCTGAGAAACAGATTTATCCAGACTCTTAGACAATAACGCCACATTTGCATTCAATGTACTCAACATATTCACCCAATCAGCAGTCGGCAGTGCCGACAGAGTCACTCCCAAATCCCTATCTGCGCCCCCAGTCACTTCCTCGGGGAGGAGCACTCAGCCTCAGACATGTCGACACACCGTACCGACACACACACTCTCACTGGCAATAGGGGACAGACCCACAGGGATGCCTGTTAGAGAGAACACAGAGGGAGTATACCAGCTCACACCCCAGCGCCCATATACTACTGAAAAAATAATATATGATCCCTGCGCTGTTTTAATAGCACCAAATTACTGTGCCCCCCTCCTTTTTGCTCCTTGTACTTGATAAGGAGAGTGGAGGTCCGGGCCAGCGTCTCTGCAATGCCTGTGAAGAGAGAAAATGGCGCTGGTAAGCTGTGAGGGCTAAGCCACGCCCCCTCCCGGCGCGCTGTATTCCCGCTCAATTTCAAACATTTATACTGGCGGGGGTCTTATATTTAGTGCCTAGGCACTTAAAATATGCTTTCTTGCCAGTTTTATAGCCTTAGTAACCTGCTGCCCAGGGCGCCCCCCCTGCGCCCTACACCCTGTGAGTGCCGTTGGTGTATGTGTGGGAGCATGGGGCGCAGCGCGACTGCTGCGCTGTACCTCCGTTACTGAAGTCTTCTGCCGTCACTGAAGTCTTCTGTATACTCACCCGGCTTCTTTCTTCTGGCTTCTGTGAGGGGGATGACGGCGCGGCTCCGGGAACAAGCAGCTAGGCGCACCAAGTGATCGAACCCTCTGGAGCTAATGGTGTCCAGTAGCCTAAGAAGCAGAGCCTTTAACTCAGAAGAAGTAGTTCTGACTTCTCTCCCCTCACTCCCACGAAGCAGGGAGCCTGTAGCCAGCAGGTCTCCCTGAAAATAAAAAACCTAACAGAAAGTCTTTTCAGAGAAACTCAGGAGAGCTCCCCTAGTGTGTGTCCAGTCTCTCTGGGCACAGAATCTAATTGAGTTCTGGAGGAGGGGCATAGAGGGAGGAGCCAGTTCACACCCATTCAAAGTCTTAGTGTGCCCATGTCTCCTGCGGATCCAGTCTATACCCCATGGTCCTTTTGGAGTCTCCAGCATCCTCTAGGACGTAAGAGAAACATAGGTTCTACGAACAGTCGCGAACCTATGTATTTTCATGGCTGCAATCGGCAAAAATTTTATTAAAAAAAAATAGATGCTTATAGCGGATTTGGTTTTGACTGCCTCAGTGCCAGCATTGGTAATTAGCCGGTATAATAGGATATGCATACATAATATATGATAACTGGCTAGTATAAATGAATATAAATAAGATAAAATCTTACCCAAAGATCCAGAAGAAACTCTTTGAGATGACGGTCTGAAACCAGGCACTTTAGAGCCATCCAAAGAATGATGATTTTCTATATGTCCAAGCATGGCGTTATCTAGATAAGTAGATTGCTCGCTGAAAGACTGCTCAGTTGTTCGTGGAGACAATTGACATCCTCCCCAACTTTGACTGCATGATACCTGACTGTCAAGTAGATTAGAAAAGTGATTGAATAACGCAGGTCCAAGAGATGGAGGCAACTGTTTACTTGCCAGATTAAACTGAATTTGGGAATTGGACATGGGAGATGTTGGTAATTGAGTGGGTTTATTTGACTGCTGTAGTAAATCCTGATTACTACTTGACTCTGGATCTGTAACAAAAAAAGATTGTGCATCTTGCTGAATTTGTTTTGTAGGAATCATTGAGTATAGTGAACCTTTATACTGCATTCTATGCGATACATGTGGATCTGTAGCCGCCGCTGTCTGTGGGACTCTGCAGTTATGTAAAGGTTCCGAAGCCTTATATCTATTAGAACTTGTTGAAACTAAATTATTCATAAAAGCAGCACCTATTGGTTCATTTCTTTCTGAAATGCTACTTGACAATATCTCATCCTTTATATTTTGCTGGGCTGATGGATTTAATGAAGACTGATCTGATATTTGGTCACTTGTGCATGAGGGATTGTCGATTCCATGTATGCTAGATGGAGAATACATTTCAACCGCCTGATCTGCTGCAGTTAGATTTCCCTGTGATGGTGAAAAAACATCATTTTTAGATGAAAAGTGTTCCGGATGTGCTTCATTAGAAATTGCACTGGAGACTGATCCATTATTTATGGTCGTAGAAAACATTGAGGGAATAGTAGCACCCACACTTGTTACAGTAGAGGTCCCAGATGTCCCAGTGCTGGTTCTATAGCTGCAAGGAAATAGCTGTTTTCTGGCAGATGAAGGGCTGTTTGTCATGCTCAGCTGTTGAGACGCGATGGTTACTGGAGACGCAGAGACCTGATTGCCCAAAGTGGCATTGTTACTACCAATCTGAGTCATGTGCCCCATCTGATGTGATGAACGGCCAGTGGTGTTGTGTTTTGGAGAATTATTTGCACTACTTGGACTAGCTGATCTTACAGGGAATGGTCCCCATGTGCTTGGGCTGGAGTTGAATGTTCCTCCAAATTGTGTCATAGGTAAGCGAGGGTGTCTGATTTGCTGCATTGTTTGCGCAGCTAAGAGGGCAAAATGTGGATGGGTATAAGGTAAAGGAAGAGTCCCAGGGAAAGGAGGGTGTACAGTTGCTTGCATATTTTTATTTGGTCGGCTAGATGCCTGGAAAGCTGGCAAAACGGATGTCTGTGATGTTGTTACGGTAGATGTTCCAAAAGAAAATGCAGTTCTGTTGGAAGACATCATGCCTGCTCCAGATGATGAATTTGTAATAGACTTGGGACTACGAATGTGCGTCTTTGGAATCAGATCTTCAAGTTCTTTTGCTGGATCTTGTATCAAGGCATTAATTAGCTGAACTGCATATCGTGTGGACTCTGTTCCCCCCCTGCCAAAAGAAACACACACATAAATACTGTATATTGGTGGATGCTAAATGTAGGTAAGAGAATATGTGCAGTGAGGATATACTGAATTACAGAACCAAACGTCCACGTATAACCAAACAAAAGCCACTTACTGTAAATCATTATGCAATTCAAACACTGGAAAAGGAGTCCACAAATCCATGTATCGCTCCCACTAAAATGTAAATCACCATCACTCTCTAATTGTCATGCAACCTCAATGAGTGTTTCCTTCCAGAGTGCCATTAGCGCTGTGGATTGTTTGCTTCTTCTGGTATACGGCAACAAGGACAAGAGTCTGCCATTATTCAGCCAAATCCAGAGCTTTTAGTGTATTTTAGGGTGTGTGCGTGTTTTATAGAGATACATCACATGCCATTTATTGCAGTGGTGTATCTGTTTAACGCCAATTCAGAGTTTGCTACAGCTGTACAGTATATCCTTCCTAAATTGCTCAGTACTTTTAAGGTATGATACAGTAGTATAGGCATATCCAACTATAGGGCTTAAAGAAAATGGACTAACTGGGGAAACAAAAAGATAAAAACAAAGGTTACAAAGTGGCTTAAATCTGTATGTTTAAATTGCATTTGTAAATACGGGATCAGTATGATATCAGCAGACCGACGCCGGGAACCTGACAGCCAGAATCCCGTCGGCCAGCGCAGCATGTCCACTCGCAGGTTCTATCCCCCCTCGGTTGGTGGCGTGGGCCACCACCCAAGTGGGGGAAGTAGCCGGCGGTCGGGACGCCAACTGCCAGTATTCCACCTGGTGTCAGGATTCCGGCGTCTGAATCCTGATCGCCGGGATCCCGACCGGTGGTCAATTGACTGCCTCACGTAAATACATATAGCACAGATCATATGACTGAACAATATAGTCTATATCAGAGGTTCCCAAACTCTGCCGTTACAGTCCAAGTACATACATGACTGAGAACAGGTGCTAGGCTAATTTGATTGAAATATCTGGGAAGGATCATGGAAATATTTCAAATCTGGACTGTCTGGGAAACTCTGCTATACAGTGAGATTCCATTACATAGTATATAATACAGTGTTACCAGGATGTAGAAGAGTTATGTAGAGTTTGCACATAGTGTGATTGGTGCTTAAATCTGTGACTAAGCATGTATAACTAAAATTGGCAATTATTACTATTGGTAGGGGTGGTTTCTATATAACTAGAGGGAGGTGGTGCAACAAAAGCAGCCCAATAAATGTAAGTGTGGATATGACATGTAAGTGTAAGCAAATTGATGTCATTTTGCTCCTTGACATTTGATGCTCATAGTGTAAAGAACAGATCATAAGTTTTCCTCCTTAAGTACCTTATAGTAATCATTCTTTCTCCATTCTTATCTTTTTGCTTATCAACATCTATATGGGCACCAGTAACATCTTGAATAGCAGTAACATTACATCCACCTCTCCCCATTATTCGAGACACTACAGATGCGGGAACAGACAGCTTCTTGGATCTGTAAAAGGAAAAGGATATCACTACTTGAATTAACATCCTCTAAAACGTACACACGAATATTTATCAATAATCCTTTCAAGACATGCAAAAGTGTAAGCACTGTTTGTAAAAAACTTCCACCAACCTTCTCACTACTTCTTTCCACCCTTCTTCCCTCTTCTGTCCTCTTTTAGGACTACTGACATTCAGCTTCATGTTTGGCAGCGTAAGGGGAATGGTTTTACAATTGGATGGTGTGCTGTGATTCACATCATTTTCAAGCCTGCATATATATATATATATATAAAAAGAAAATTCATAAGAAGGATGATGGGCAAACACTACAGCACTGATAAAATATCAGGTAAATGCAGTTAATAGTTTGGTAAAAATGTAACAATTTAAGCGGTAGGATGTAACAGATTCCGAGATTGTCGGAGGTGCGGGATGCCGGCCAATCTCAGTCGTTTTTCTAAATGGGCAAACACTTACAAGGCAAAACCATGCCTCGTAAATGATTGCCCGGTTAAAAAAACAACAAAAAAACATACGAGATTGACCGGCAACCTGCACCTCCGGCGATCTCGGACTCCATTACTTCCTACTGATTGTCTCTTCTAGTTTTTTATTCTTATAGGGCTGCATACAAAAATCCATGATTCCAGGCTTAGATCGACCACGATGGGGGCGAATTGTGGTTCCATTGTGATCGTTTACACCACAGCTGCAAGAAAAGCTTGCCTCCTTCACAGGTAAATCAGATTGACCATTTATAGTTAGATTCATTCAAAAAACAAATCTTTAACAATCAGCAGTCAAAATACAATATGTAAAAACAGTTATACAATTAATTAACTTTAAAAACCCACCTTGCAGAGAGTTTAGAAGATAATATCTTGGACTTTTCTTCACAATTATGGAGCAGTAATGAAGAATGTTTTCTCCCGCCAGAAGTGTTTACTTCAGAATTGCCATTATGTTCTTGACTCAGGTTACTAATGCTGCTTTCGTTATTGCAATCATTATCACCCACGTAGTCACAATCACTATTGCCATTTGCACTACCACCTCTAGGCTCACCATTAAATAGATTATCTGATGTTTGTTGTGCTATAGACAAATGTTGGTCATGCACAATTATTTGGAGGTTTGAAGAGGTGTCTTTGGTTTTGTTCTTTTTTGTTTTCTGATTGGTGCTTGGTGTTATTACATTGCCCCTTTTCCCAAACACGTTTGTAAAAGTAACAGAAGTTGCTGAGATGCCGATTGTTGTTGTTGTCGTTGCACTTGGTGGCTCTAAGGGGACATCATCTTCCTCTAAAATAAAATAAAAATGCAAAATTTAACTGCGCAATAATAAATAAAGTGCATAATCAAATATAATTCCATATAATAATGATAAAAGTAACAATTTTGCAGTGTGGAAGGATGTATTATCCTGCTGAATGCGGTCCCTGCCATCAGGGAATACTGTTGCCCTGAAGGTGTGTAATTTGTCTGCATGTAGGTGGTACGTGTCAAAGTAACATCCACACGAATGACAGTACCCAAGGTCTCCCAGCAGAACATTGCCCAGAGCATCACACTGCCAATGCCGACCTTCTTCCTACAGCGCATCCTGGTGCAATTTCTTCCCCAGGTAAATGACACACATGCACCGGCCATGCACAAGATAAAAAAAAAAGAACACGATTCATCACACCAGGCCCCTTTCTTCCATTAATCCAAGGTCCAGTCCTGAGGCTCATTGGAGGTGCTATGGACATGGTCAGCATAGGTACTCTGACCGGTCTACAGCTACGCAGCAAGCTGTAATGCACTCTGTTCTGGCACCTTCCTATAATAGCTTGTGTTGTTTCTGCAATCTGTGCTACAGCAGTTCTGTGGTATTGGACCAGCCTGTTAGTCTTCGCTCCCCATGTGCATAATACAGCGATGGGCGCCCTGTTGTCCTTCCTTGGACCACTTTTGGTAGGTACTAACCCACTGCATACGGAGAACACCCCAAAATTTCTGCCATTTTGGCTCTTACCCAGTTGTCTAGTCATCATACTTTGGCCCTTGTCAAAGTCGCTCAGATCCTTATGCTTGCCCATACAGTATTTCCTGCTTCTGATCAATTAACTTTAAGAATGGACTTGCTGCCCAATATATCCAACCCCTGGACAGGTGCCGTAACAAGATAATCAATGTTACTCACTACACCTGTCAGTGGTTTTAATGTTGTTGCTTTTTGGTGTATGTACATGGACGCAGATATCAGCTAACAAGTCTTATGAGGGGAATGCAATTCTGTCATCTGCAGGGCACATTGCAAGCTTTACCTTATACCCTGTAGAGGTGTGCAGGGAAATTTGCAATGTCAGCACAGTAACTGGTATTTAAGTGAATAATTGAGAATCGTGGTGATGCTCAGTATGCGGATCCCCTCACGTATGTGATATGGGATACAATTTGGAAATGCCTGCATACCACGCCCCGTGTGGTCAGCGGGTCCCTGAATTTCACCAAAAACCGGGGAACTTGAAGTATTGTCAAGAGGCCATGAAATCCATCTGGGGAGGCCCCACTTCCAAACTAACTGTTAGAAGCACTCCAGATAAGGAGACACCGACACTTCCATGATGCTCTTTTGTGCCTCCCTGACTGAGCACAGAACCGGTCGGCCAGGACGACTGGGCTCTAAAGAGGTAAAAATATGGTTCAGAGTCAGAGCATGTTGATTGGAAGTACAGTCTTTAAAAGGTGACCAAAGTCCTTGGAGCCGAAGATGTAATGTTACTGCAACCAAGCCAGGAGGCTCGCATCCATGGTCACAATGACCCAATCCGGAGTGACTAATGATTGGTCCTGGAGGAGGAGGAGATTGGAAACCAGCCACCTATCGAGAGATTGACTAGTGCTGTTGGACAGAATGAGAAACTGAGATTAGCGGTATGCTGGAGACTCTTCCACTGGAAGTCCCGCAAGTGAAATCTGGTGCACTGAAAGGCTTCGAAGGTAGAGACCATCGTGCCCAACCAATAACTTACAAGCTTGACAGCCAAGGCACAGAGAGCACCATCGTGACCAAAGTCTGTAAGGTCCCTGCTTTTGACTCCAGCAAGAAAACTGGATGCAGAGAGGTGTCAAAGAAAACCCTGACATAGAATTAGGCGAGATTTCCCAAAGTTCAGAAGCTAGCCGTGATCCTGAAGTACATGAATGGTACGATATGGTGTGTTTGTAACCATGAAGCCGAAACAGCTTTAACAAGAAGATTGTGTAAACAAGGTATGATTGTGATACCTTCCTTGTGCAGCAAGCTTGCCATGACTGACATCTTGGTGAAACTCAGAGCCATGGCTATACCAAATGGTAGGCCTGGAATTGATGATGAGATTGGATGCAAAACAGAGGAGAGAATGATGACCTGTCGAAAGTAGAACATGAACATATATGCCTCTCTTATGTCCAGGGAGGCCAAAAACTCCTTAGCCTCCATGCTATGAATCACACTATTCCATCAGAAAAAGATCCACCCACAATCTGTTGTTCAAGGCATGAAGATTCAAACTCGCCTGGAATGAGCTGTTCGGCTTCCGAACTAGTAACAAGCTGGAGTAAAACCAATTTCCACTCCAGTAATGACATCCTCCGAGATGAGGAAATTTATAGCCTGGTCAAATGTCACCCTTTTCTCCGTATCCCGGGGAAGAGCTGCAACATAAAAACAATGTGGTGGCAGACCATGGAAATAATGCTCAGCACCCAGGCATCTGGCAACGACTCCACCCAATGGTCTGGAGTAGCCGCCCGACGACTGTACTAAATGGAGAGAGATTCCCCGTCAGGCGGTAGACTTCTCCAGAGACTTGGCCCTGAGTACTGCACGGTGTTTAGTGTTAGCTACCGCAAGAAAAGCCACTGGTAGCCTAGGCGATAATACCATCCAGTTTTGGGCAAAACAGAAAGCCCTCACCAAACAGTAGAGATTCGAAGGTAAGTTTTAATTGTGAATATGCATTACAAGCGCTAAGCCAAAGGGCCCACTGAGCCTGGATGACTGTGGCTGAAACCCTGGAAGCACGTGAACATGATCTTGCACAGCTTCATATACATTCAGGTGAACTGCCAAGCTATTTTGCAAAGACGAATGGGGAATTCCTGGATGAATCACTGTGAAGCTCCGCGACAAGTTTGTCAGCCCAAGTCTCCATAGCTTGAGCCACCCATGCAGAGGCCAGTAAAGGTCAGATAACGACCCCAGAGCCCATGAAAATTGACTACAGACAGCTTTCCAATAGTTTTATATAAATGTACCTTAAGGACGCCAAGGCCAGCACCGGAAGAGTCGTGTGTTTAGCTAAATGCAGCACTGCTGCGTCAACCGTAGAGGTAATTCCCACTTGGACACACAATCCGCAAGGAGAGGAAAAAGGAAGCAATATTTGCGAGGAAAGCAGAATTACTGATCTGGCACCTTCCAGGCCTCCACTATTAGATCAAGGAGATCCGAAAGAGGAGGAAAAGTAACGACCTCATTGCACAGACGCTGAATGGATCCACAGCCTTCGCTTGGGAATCTATATCCAAACAGTTGGAAGAGGGTGCACACAATGAGGTCTTCCACTCCATGACTCGAGGAAGACTCCAAGTTCTCATCCTCTGGTATGACGTTAGTCTCGCAAGCAAAAAGGAAAGAATGTCTCCTTTTTTTTGGCACACTAAATTAAATTAAAATATAACCCTTATTCATATTATTAAAATCGCCTCGTCATGAAATAAGCTAAAAGTATTTACAAACCTACAGAAAAAGACTTGTCCTTTGTCTGATGTTGTCTAATTTGTTCAGCTACATAAATGGTGGTGTACGTCAACTTATACTTGTGCCCTTTAGATATTGGTGTCATTTATTTATTAGAATGTACAGTATAATATTTTATACTTGACAGTAATGTAGTCCGATCTTTGTAAACGAGCATTCAATGAGACGGGTACTTCTCTTTAAAATATACTCTCACTGTATTTAACAATTCCACGGTTTTAATTAACCTTTTGCTTAATAATATATAATAGTGAAATTTAGTCTGCCAAATTGACGGACTGTGATGCAGGAACATCAATGTTCACATTGCATTCAATTTTGTGGTTCATGCTGTATCCCACAATATTTTTACGCATATATCACTGGTGCATAAGAATGTGATATTATACTGTAAATATCCCAGGTAGGTTGTATGAAATCATTCACAATACCAAGTTTGTAGGACCAATGGATTATAACACAACCACAAAATATCACTATAAATTTAATTATATGGTCGGGTTATATATTGTAATATTTCTACGCATGTGTGGTTTGTATATTCATGTGTGATATTGTTATATTATATCACAACTGTGATAATCACGCATGGATATATAAGCCACACATGCGTCAAAATATTGTGGAAATATTACAATATATAAACCGACCATATAATTGAATTTATAGTGATATTTTGTGGTTGTGGGGGAGGAGCTTAGTTTTTAAAGCTAAAGTGTAATTGAAGTGCCAGCTTCAGCCCCAACCTGCAATCCCATGGTCCAGTGTTCCCCAGCCTTGCTGCAAAGAGAAATACACACACTGATTTGTAAGGCACCACAGTACTCTGCAACTTTAAATTCATGTCATTAAAATTCTTCCTGCAGGAACTCTTGCATCATCAAAAATAATAAAACATTACAACATCATAGCGCCAAAATGCAAGAGGACAGTACATCAGTCTAGCATGGTAAATTTAACTTTTTGATAAAACACTGAATTATATAATGCTATTTCATGGCGATTGGTGCAAGGTAAATGGATAACATCAAAACAATAGCTTTTTAGCCAACCGTTGGCATTTAAAGCACACAGGTCCACCCCTATCCATACCCAATATAAGAAGTTTTGCTGCAGGTTTTCTAAGGGATGACAAGTAAAAATGAAAAACTATTCATTACAATAAGGATATTTTTTAAGATGTTTGTAGCTTCAATATTTTTGGAGGAAGTTGCAGAAAATATACGTTATGGTAAGAACTTACCGTTGATAACGGTATTTCTCCTAAGTCCACAGGATAACAGTGGGATATGATGAAGCGACAGCAGATTTACACCAATCGGTCAAAGCTTTTCCGGCCTCCTAGCATGCAACAGGCCCGCCCATATATCCCCGCCTCCTTGCTCAGGCAAATCAAATGTATTCCAAAGCACTAGGCAGGAGCATATAGAGAGCCCTAATCAGGGAATAAGAACACACATGCACACCCTTCCGTACAAGAAGGAAGGGGTTAGTGAGTATAAAGATCCTCAAATCAGGTGCGTCAGGGTGGGATCCCTGTGGACTTATGAGGAATACCGTTATCAACGGTAAGTTCTTACCATAACGTATATTTCTCTGGCAGGGTCCACAGGTTATCCACAGGATAACAATGAGATTTCCAAAGCAATTTAGTGGTGGAGACACTCCTGATTGGACAGGAGAATCCTTCGCCCGAATTCAGCGTCATGAGAGGCAAAGGTATCCAAGGCATAATGTCTAATGAATGTGTTAATGGAAGATCATGTGGCTGCCTTACATATCTGTTCTGCTGAAGCACCACGTTGTGCTGCCCATGGTGGACCAACCTTACAAGTAGAGTGAGCAGAGACATTAGCCGGAACAGGGAGATCAGCCTGAGAATATGCTTCTGAAATAGTCATCCGAAGCCATCTTGCCAGTGTCTGCTTATCAGCAGGCCATCCTCTCTTGTGAAATCCGTAGAGAGAATTTGTCTTTCTGATGGGACTGGTACGATCCACGCAGATCCTTAATGCACGGACCACGTCCAGCGATGCATCTCCCGCAGAAAGGCTCGGTACCTGGAAAGCCGGGACTACAATTTCTTCATTAAGGTGGAATTTAGACACCACCTTCGGAAGATACCCAGATCTAGTTCTGAGAACGGCTTTATCTTGATAAAAAAAAAAATTAGGAATTGAGAACGACATGATAATGCCCCTAAATCTGATACTCTTCTAGCTGACGCCATAGCCATTAGAAAGAGAACTTTAGCTGTCAACCATTTAAGATCCACTTTATTAAGTGGTTCAAACGGGGCAACTTGAAAGGCCTTTAGAACTAAATTTAAGTCCCAAGGCACTGTAGGAGAAACAAAAGAAGGTTGAATGCGCAGCATTCACTGGAAAAAAAGTACGCACATCCTGTAAATTGGCAATTTTCTTTTGGAACCATACAGTCAATGCCGACATTTGCACTCTGAAGGAAGACACCTTCAAATCTTTATCTATTCCTGCCTGAAGGAATGCTAAGACCCTGGAAACTCTGAAAGCCTTAGGGTCCATTTTCCGTTCACTACACCAATGAATATAGGTTTGGCATATACTCTGTGATAAATGTGAGCTGAGGAAGGTTTCCTTGCTCTGAGCATCATTTGAATTACCTGTTGTGAGAATCCTCTTGACTTCAAGATAGAGGTTTCAAGAGCCACGCCGTCAAAGACAGTCGATCCAGACGTCTGTGATAACAAGGACCCTGCATCAGTAGATCTGGACGTTGAGGGAGCAGAAGTGGAACATCCATTGATATCCTCTGCATATCTGTGTACCAATGTCTTCCGGGTCAAGCCGGAGCTATTAGTATCACAGCACCTTTTCCTTGCTTTATCTTTCTCACCACCCTGGGTGATAGGATAATTGGAGGAAACACATAAGCCAGATGAAAGTCCCATCTCACCGACAGGGCATCCACAAAGATCGCTCTGGGATCCTTTGTTTTTGCCCCATATGGGAGAACTTTGTTGTTCAGACAGGACGCCATGAGATCTATCTCTGGCAACCCCCAATTGTCTACTAGAGTCTGGAAGACCTCCGGGTGTAGAGACCATTCGCTTGCCTGAATGGCGTGTCGACTGAGAAAATCCGCTTCCCAGTTTAGGACTCCCGGAACGAACACTGCGGACAAGGCTGGATGATGAAGTTCTGCCCACTTTAGTATGTGACTTACCTCTTCCATCGCTTTTCGGCTGCAAGTTCCTCCCTGATGGTTGAGGTACGCTACTGCCGTTACATTGTCCGAGTGGATCTGGACTGGTTTTCCCCGAAGAATGTCCTTTGCCTGAATCAGTGCCACGTATATGGCCCGAAATTCCAATATGTTTATTGGCAGGCAACTTTCTTCCCTGGTCCAATGCCCCAGAAAACACAACCTTCCTGACACTGCTCCCCCTGGTATCTGTCGTCAGAATTTCCCAATCTGATATCCAAAAGGGTATCCCCTTGTCCAGATGGGATGTCTTTAGCCACCAGGCTAATGACCTTACTTCTATCGTAAGAGACAGGGTCTGTGTTTTTATCGCCTGATGCAACCCATTCCATTTGGCAAGAATCAGACGTTGCAGAGGCCTTGAGTGGAATTGTGCATACTCCACCATGTCGAATGTTGATACCATCAAACCCATCACCCTCATTGCTGCGTGAATGGATACCTTTTGACTGTGTAACAAGTCCTGAATCCTTGACTGGACCTTGGATATCTTGTTCAGAGATAAACTTACTCTCTGAAGACCTGAATCAAGTACCGCCCCCAAGTGAGTCATCCGTTGTGACGGAACCAGAGATGATTTTGCCCAATTTATGAGCCACCCGTGGTTCTGCAGACATGTTATTGTCTGTCGTAGATGACATAAGAGCAACTCCTGCGTCTGTGCCAGGATTAAAAGATCGTCGAGGTATGGAAAATTTTTTATCCCCTGCTGGCGGAGATAAACTGCCATTACCACCATAATCTTCGTAAATACTCTGGGAGCTGTGACTAACCCAAAAGGTAGGGCCTGGAACTGAAAATGCTTTGGAGGATAGCGAACATGAGATAGCACTGATGGGACAGTGCTATAGGAACATGTAGATAAGCATCCTGTATATCCAGGGATAACATATAATCCCATGGCCAAAATGATGGAACCGAGGTACCCAAATGTATTTGTTCAGTACTTTGATTGAGAATGGGCCGAAAAGACCATTTGGCTTCTGAACTAAAACAGGTTGGAGTAAAACTCCTGTCCTCGTTGCGCAGGAGGAACTGGAATGACTACTCCTGAGTGAAGCAATTTCTGAACTGCCTCTAACAAAGACCTGGCCTTCGCCTCTACACGAGACGGGTTGGTATAAAAAAACCTTAGAGGAGGGTACTTCCTGAAGGCAAAAGCATAACCTAGAGATACCGCTTCCTGCACCAAGGCATCTGTTGTAGACTGCTGCCAGATCTGTGCAAACTGAAGAAGTCGGTCCCCCAGGTGGAGGGCCGCACCATCAGGCTGATGGGTTTATCATCTGTTTTACCAACCGGTCCTCTGGTAGCCCAATGCTTTTCAGTCTACCCAGACTTCTTGTATTGGGCCTGCTTGCTCTCATTTTTTTCTTTAGCTTTCCTTGATCCCGAAAGGGCCGAAAAGCCGGAACTTTAGGTTTGAAATTGTATGTGGAAGGGAACTTGACCTTCTTAAGAGTCTGCTTCTGACTCCAGAATATTTGTCAATTCTTTACCAAAAAGAATATCTCCAGAAAAAGGTAATGATTCCAAAACCTTCTTATATTCTGAATCAGCTTTCCATGTACGTAGCCAAACTGCTCTGCGAGCAGCTATTGTTGAAGCTGATGCCCTGGAGGCAACAGTACCCATATCCAATGCTGCTTCATCCAGGAACATTGCAGTCTGTTTTATATGTGCTTTTATGGGATTATATGGGATTTTTGCTCTCTAGAAGCTATAGAAAAATCCCCCTCCAATGCATCAGCCCAGGCAGCCACTGCCTTTGCCATCCAAGCTGAAGCCATGGCTGGCCTTATGACTGCCCCAGACAGGGGAAAAATGTTTTTTAGAAATCCATCCACTCTCCTATCCGTGACATCATTTAATGATGTTGAAGGCAAAGGTAATGCAGATTTTCACACTAATCGAATTACATGCGTATCTACTTTAGGAGCCACCTCCCTTTTTAAACAATCCCCAGCTGGAAGAGGATAATTGGAATTCCATTTCTTAGGGATTCTAAACTTCTTATTGGGCGTGGCCCAAGCCTCTTCCATAATTTCCGTCAGCTGACCCTGGAAACTCCGTTTTAACTGTTTTGGGACGTTTAAACACAGGTACCTTGGTTAACACAGGCTCTGCTGATTCCTCTAAGGACAGAATGGCTTTCATTGCTTTAATTATCTCAGCTCTATCCACTGAGCTGAGACCTTCCTCCTCCTCTTCGTATGCCGAAGTAGAAGTAATTGAGCTTTCATCTTCCGATGAATCCTCATCTGAATCATGTGTAGCCTGTGAAGATGAAAATTTACTTACCACTGTTTTATCAGCTTGTTTCTTTTGAGAAGTTGCTGCTGGAAGTTATACACCATAGGTGGGGAGCTGCATGTAAAGGTTAATAGTGCAACCTATCCCTGGTACAGGAGTTGGAGGAATTATCCGTTCAGCTATACTGGATAAAGTCTGTGCAAACATAGCCCAAGGTGGATCCATTTGTACCTGAATCTGCCTTGTATTTTTCATTAACCCCTGATGAAAGCTAATACAATTTGCACACAAACCATCCTGAACCAGATCCTAAGAGGATAACACAATTTTGCAAGACAAACATGATATGAGTGTTGGTGTTGCTGTGAGTGTACCTTCCTCACCTTTGCCGCTCGTAAGGTGTGTACACATGGTGAGATTTATCTGTCCAATCTGTCTGGTGAGAACAAAAATCTGGTAATGGATGAGAGCAAATGACAATAGACCATTTGCTCCCAACCACTGGAAAATAGACAATGGTTGTTCAAACAAATAGGTTAAATCAGTTTGTTTGGAAAATGTGTTAAATCAATAGTTTTAATCCATTTTCCAGTGTTTGGGAGAAAATGGTTGATTGTCATTTGCTCTCATCCATTGCCAGATTTTTGTTCTCACCAGACAGATTGGACAGATAAATCTCACCATGTGTACACGCCTTTAGACATGATAAATAATCAACACTTCCACAGTGTACTACACAATTTTATGACTGTAATCACTTTAAGCTTTTTAAAGTGATATACAATCCGACCTTACCCATGCACCGGCATTGAGGATCGGAATAAACAAACTGACAGAAATTTAGTAAAGTCAGCAATCACACTGTCAGTCAGTCACATGTTATACATTAGTATATTAAGCAATATGAGCACATCATCAACTACAGCTAAATTTTAAGTATGTAGGAGAACATATTACTGCATCATGTTTTAAACAGATCAAACGTATTCAGATGCAAATGCAAAAGAAACAACAGTAAATGTATACAGACTCATATGCAATAGACACTTTATCTAACAATTCGTACTCAAAAGGTAGATAGAGACTTAGTGCTGTATAACCCATACTCAGTAGAGTGGGATACAGGGAGACTCACCTCGCTTCTAGGACCGATCAATACGTTAGCGAACACTGAGTGGATCCAGACGCTACTAGTGTACACTGTCGCTCCATGAACCTATAGTGAACACAGACGCTCAGTGAACACGGACGCACCAGTCACGCAGCCATCTTATGCTGCGACTGGGTCCTGTACAGCGTCTGAGACGGAAGCGGGAAACCGTTCATCGCGGGAGACTCCGAGATAACTGGTCGTGAACCAGGAGGAGGGGCGACCAGGAGAGCGTCTGACTCACCGCTGCTGACATCAACCCTAGGGATCATGGCCTCATACTAATCCTGGAGCCTCTGATCCCTAGGCCTAGCGCTGGTGCACCCAAGATGGCAGCCCGTCAGCGACTGTTTGGTGGTCTCCTTCCCAAAACAGTGCGGCTGTGTCCATATTCCCCTTCTAATTGAAATCGATGCCTTACCTTCTCCCCGTGCGCCGGCCACAGCCTGGTAACGTCTGCTGGACCTGCTAGTATATCCGACACAGACGCCCGCCGAAACAGCACTGTACTCTCCCGGCGGAGAGTTGTTGGAGCAACTCTTTCTAAGGTACGTAAAAACACGCTGTTTAGAAAGATCACTCAAAAAATAGTAAGACTATACAAAATAAAATAAGAAAGCTTAGGGCTGCTAAGAATCAGCAGCCCTCAGACCATGGTCCGGCTCCTGCCGTAAACAAAAAACTGATTTGCCTGAGCAAGGAGGAAAGGATATATGGACGGGCCTGTTGCATGCTGGGAGGCCGGAAAATCTTTGACCGATTGGTGCAAATCCGCTGTTGCATCATCACATCTCATTGTTATCCTGTGGATAACCTGTGGACCCTGCCGGAGAAATGAGTAATCCTGCAAAATATGAACAAATTCTTCATGCTTTCACCGACTAGATACACACAGAATTGCAGTGTTTAGACCAGCACCAACAACTATTGTCTTTCTAATAAAGTTTTTTGTTATTTTTGTTGCATCATAAACATATAATAAATATACTTCCCAAATCTCAAAACTTAAAAAGATTATACAACTGATGCTGAACCAAGTTACATGTTAAGTCTTACCATCAACATCATTTGCATCATCAAGCAAATCACAATTCCCTGAAAGTTTACAGTCCTCATCATCCTCCAGTTTCTTTTTCTGCAAATTCCTTTTCTTTTTTCTCTTCTCTTTCCGCTTTTCCCTTTTAGCTGCAAGAGCTTGTTTCCGACTTTCTTCTCTTGACTATTTCCAATTGAAAAAAAAAAAAGTAGTTTTTTTTGCAATTAATTAGCATATCTAAAATAAATGCAGACTCCTATAATAAGACATTAAGTAGGGAGGCCAATCCCGGGATCAGGATCGGCGGGATCCCGGGATTTAGGCCCAAAATCGGCCGGGATTCAATCCCGGGATTGGGAGCTCCAATCCCGGGGATTGAGGGATCAGCGTTGAGCGTCCTCAGGATACTCAGACGCTGCCTGGCTCCCTCCTCCTGGCTGCCCGGCTCCCTCCTCCTGGCTTCCCAGCGCAGCGTGACGTGCAGTGGCAGGTCACGCTGCGCAGTCTGCAGTCACACGCCAAGAGCGACGGATGTTCTCACCCGCCCGCGTTGTATGGCGAGTATTGTGAGTGCGGGGAGGGCAGGGGACACATAGGGAATAGCCATAGGCCCGGGACTGGCCTCCCTAATATTAAACTCTACTCCATAACACTTAACCAGTATCAGGACTGGATGTATCACCTGCATGCATAAAAAGCATTTCCCATAGCCATTTTACTAGGGAAAATTCACTGACTGTTGTAACAGTGCTCAGCACCATAATTTTTTAAGGTTACCATGGTATAAAAACTACTGCTTGAAAATGGTCAGTAATCTGTCAGCACGATTCTCCCTCATGCACAGGACCGTTGCACAAATTCAGACAAATTACTTCTCCAAAATTCCAAGATTTTAGTGGGTCTTAAGTTATAGTGCAAGGCATTGCTACTAAGCAATGAAGTTTTCATATGAACAACAATTTCTTAACTGACCAGTTAAAAAGGAAAAATAAAATAAAAAATTTAAAGCGTGTGATGCACGGGACTTTATGTTCACTTTCTGGAGAATCTCCCAATAGCTCATTAAGCTATTTGTAATTGCATGCAAGTCAGATGGGGCTGTGATTGTTTGCAGAAACAAAAAACCCCAGAAGATGACAGGATAGGCTCTTCCCTTGGCTGTTTGATGGCATGGTTGGAGCAGAGGACCCATATCTCCAGGGAATAATAGTGGAAACGGGAAAAGTAGCACTTGTGATCAGGCCCCTACTGCAATCCTAATCAGAGACTTCCCGGTTTGCATATTCACATTTGAATACAGTTTCTAAATACTTCTACGATAAAAGGCTGCAACATAAAAGGTGGAATTTCCTCCGAGGAATTAAGAGGTAAGAAGGGAAATGAAATGCGTTACCAAGTAAGGTTATGTGCACTGGCATATCTATAATGTGTGCAGTGTATGCGGTGCACATGAGACCCCGGGGGCCAAGGGGCGCACACCGCACACCCTGCACCCATTTTTTCAATACTTACCCCAGGAGTCCGGCGTCAGTAGCAGCAGTGCTACAGATGCCTCCAGGAAAATGGCATGGCGGACATTTTTCCATAATTTCACGCATGCGCAGCAGGGAAATCACTGGGCAAATGTCCGCTGTGCCATTTTCCAAGAGACCTGCCCATGCGCACTAGACTCTGGGACAGCGCTAGGGTTTCCTAGGGACCATAGTGACCACAGTCTATTGCTCTGTTAGCTAAAGAAGAGGGGTTCTGGATAGAGACTGCACACAGGACTCCTCCTCTCTTGATGCGTCCCTGTGTATGTGACTGTAGCTTGAGAATGATTACTAAAAACATTACAATTAATATTTTAGTTAGGCAAAATATGGTTAGTAATAATCTAAGAGAGAAAAAAAAGGTCCTATTTAACCACTTAATTTTTTTAAATGTTCCCAATATTTCAGATTTTTTTATTCTCAAACTGTTTAAACCTAATTCAGTATAATGTAATTAAGATACATGCATATTTGTTATATTAAACCAAATAAATGAAATAGCTTATTTACATCATTTTAAAATGTAACATTTTTTTTTTTTTAACACAATTTTGGGACATTTTTGGAATAAATAGTTTCATACAGTCAAGAGAAAAACCTTATGGTGAAAACATCATTGTTATTCTATATTTACAGTCATGCAAGAAGATTAGTCAGTAATAGGGTGTGAGCCTAAAGATCGAGCATGACTCACTGCTGGCTGGGAGAGGAAGAAGAGTAGGGGGAGGTGTGCTGCTGGGCGTTCCTAGTAGGATCATCTATCGCAGCTGCTCCCAAGACAGTGCCTGTAGTTGGTTGAGAGGAGGGAAGCTGCAGTATACCTTAGTCATGGGTGGCCGATCCCTTCAGTAGCCAGGCCGGAGGAGATAGTGGGGAGGTTGGCAGTTATGATGACATGAATCCTGGAAAATCACTTCAGGGGCAATTATTGGGATCCGAGGTCTCGCTTGCTGGAGCCGGGTGGACGCTGTTGTGAGCGGCGGCTGTGATGTGGGGACGGGGAGAGGCAGGGAGACGGGGGAGCAGCGCTACAGCAGCGGCTATATAGACGCTGGTGTAGCGCTGCTCTCACCTGTCTGCTCGCGGCTCTCCCATCTCAGCTCCAGCATCTCAATTCGACTTTTTTAAAAGTCGAATTGAGATGACATTGAATAGCCCAGGTCGGATCCATACTTTTCTCGTAGTCCGTAGAGGATAATGGGGTTGCATTTAGTACCATGGGGTATAGACAGCTCCACTAGGAGCCATGGGCACTTTAATAATTTGATAGTGTGGGCTGGTTCCTCCCTCTATGCCCCTCCTACCAGACTCAGTCTAGGAAACTGTGTCCGAGGAGACGGACATAATTTGAGAGGATATAACGGATAATGGTGAGATTCCAAACCAGCACACACAAACCAGAGTAAAGCTATGCTAACTCAATTTTAAACAGGAGCAACAACAGCTGAACCAACAATACTTAACCAAGTAACAGTGCAGGAAGAACGAAACACCGGGAGGGCACCCAGTATCCTCAACGGACTACGAGAAAAGGATTTACCAGTAGGTAATTAAAATCCTATTTTCTCTTACGTCCTAGAGGATAATGGGGTTCCATTTAGTACAATGGGGATGTACCAAAGCTCCCAAACCGGGTGGGACAGAGCTGATGCAGAACAGATTGACCAAATCGAAGGTCCTCAGAGGCCAAAGTATCGAACTTGTAAAACTTAGTAAACATGTTCAAACCAGACCAAGTAGCCGCTCAGCAGAGCTGTAAAGCAGAGACACCCCGGGCAGCAGCCCAGGAAGAACCTGCCGTGGAATAAGCATGCTGGATAGTGAGCCTGATCCAGCGTGCAATTGTCTGCTTTGAAGCAGGACACCCAGTTTTATTGGGATAAACGAACAGCGAGTTGGATTTCCTGTGAAGAGCTGTCCTCTTTACGTACCTTCAAAGGCCTCACAAGATCCAAAGACTTTGAAGTAGCAGAGGTGTCTGTGACAACCGGAACCACAATAGGTTGGTT
Organism: Pseudophryne corroboree; assembly: GCF_028390025.1. Taxonomy (NCBI): domain Eukaryota; kingdom Metazoa; phylum Chordata; class Amphibia; order Anura; family Myobatrachidae; genus Pseudophryne; species Pseudophryne corroboree. The sequence continues at coordinate 662,602,271 of NC_086449.1, read as the reverse complement.
GATGTGAAACGCAGACACCACTTTAGGAAGAAATTGCTGACGAGTTCTGAGTTCAGCTCGGTCCGAAAGGAAAATTCTCTTGTGAGAAAACACCACCAGTTACGACACGCGTCATGCTGAAGCCAAGGCCAACAGTGTGACGGTCTTCCACGTAAGATATTTTACGTCCACCTCCTGTAACGGTTCAAACCAGTCCGATTGGAGGAACTGCAGCACCAAAGTGAGATCCCAAGGTGCCGTGGGAGGCACAAAGGGAGGTTGGATGTGCAGAACACCTTTCAAGAACTTCTGGACCTCAGGGAGAGAAGCAAATTGTTTTTGAAAGAAAAAAAAATGGACAAGGCCGAAATCTGGACTTTTATGGAGCTCAGACGTAGGCCCACATCCACACTTGCCTGCAGAAAAAGCCAGAAACGTCCCAGATGAAATTACACCACAGAATAATTTCTGCTCTCACACTGAGAGACGTATTTCTTCCAAATATGGTGGTAATGTTTAGACGTTACCCCCTTCCTGGCTTGGATCATAGTCGGGACAACTTTGTTAGGAAACACTCTTCTGGCTAGAATCAGCTGTTCAACTTGCATGCTGTCAAACTTAGCAGCGGTAAGTCCTGATAGACGAACGGGCCCTGTTGAAAAGATTCTCGCGAAGAGATAGAGGCCACGGATACTCTAGAATCATCTCCAGAAGGTCCGCGTATCAGGCCCTTCTTGGCCAGTCCGGAGCAATGAGTATTGCTTGAACCTTTTCCCTTTTTATTTGTTTTAGAATTCTTGGGATCAGAGGAAGTGGAGGAAACACGTACCACATCTGATAGACCCATGGAGTTGTCAGAGCGTCTACCACCACTGCTTGTGGGTCCCTCGACCTGGAACAATAACGCCTGAGCTTCCTGTTGAGACGAGAGGCCATCATGTCGATTTGTGGATATTCCCATCGACGTGTCAAGCACCTGAACACTTCCGGGTGAAGGCCTCACTCCCTCAGGTGCAGGTTGTGTCTGCTGAGGAAGTCTGCTTCCCAGTTTTCTACTCCTGGAATGAAGACCGCTGACAACGCCACAGCGTTTTTTTCTGCCCAGAGTAGAATACATGACACCTCTGACATTGCTGCTCTGCTTTTGTTCCACCTTGTCGGTTTATGTACGTTCCTGCCATCACATTGTCCGACTGGACCTGAATGGCCCAATCTTGAAGAAGATACGAGGCCTGCAGAATACCGTTGTATATGGCTGAGTTCCAGAATGTTGATTGGACGGATAACTTCCTGACTTGACCATCTTCCTTGAAACTGCACTCCCTGGGTGACTACTCCCCAACCTCTGAGGCTTGCGTCTGTGGTTAACAGAATCCAGTTCTGAATCCTGAACCCTCAACGAGGTGAGAAGTCTGTAGCCACCACAGAAGGGAAATCCTGGCTTCTGGCGACAGACGGATCCTTTGGTGCATGTGAAGATGTGATCCGGCCCATCTGTCCAACAGAAAGAGCTGGAAGGGTCTTGCGTGAAACCTTCTGTATTGAAGCGGCTCGTATGAGGCCACCATTTTCCCCAGAAGGCGAATATATAGATGCACCGATATCCGGGTTGGCTTCAGGACATCACAAACCATCGACTGGATTACCAATGCCTTTTCCAACGGAAGGAACACTTTCTGCGACTCCGTGTCCAGTATCATTCCCAGGAATGGAAGCCCCCAAGTTGGCTCTAGGCGAGATTTCGGAAGGTCCAGAATCCACCCATGATCCTGGAAAAATTGGTTAAGAGACCAATGCTGTCCAGCAACCTCTCCCTGGACGGCGCCTTTATCAGAAGATCGTCCAGGTACATTATCTCTGCCATCACTTTGGTGAATACCCTCGGTGCCGTGGAGAGACCAAATGGCAGGGCCTGGAACTGGTAGTGACAGTCCTGCAGTGCAAACCGTAAATAAGCCTGATGAGGCGGCCAGATCGGAATTCCCCTTCCTCCAGACCCGAGATCACCGCTCTGAGTCTGTATACTTGTAAGTACAGGTTGAACGATTTTAGATTCAAAATCGGTCTTACCGAACCATCCGGTTTCGGTACTACAAACAAATTGGAATAATATCCCTTGTTTTGTAGATGAGGTGGGACTTGAACAATTACCTGAGTCTGTATCAGCTTTTGAATGGCATCCTGTAAGGTTATACTTGCCTTTTGTGAAACTGGTGAGCCTGATTTGAAGAATCTGTGAGGTGGGAACTCCTGAAACTCCAGTCTGTAGCCCTGGGAAATAAGATCTATGACCCAGGGATCCTGAAGTTGTCCAGATGGGACTGAAAATTTTTAGTCGGGCTCCCACCTGACAGCCTTCCTCCAGGCATCGCGGTCCACCGTCATGCTGAAGGCTTTGAGGAAGCAGAGCCTGAGCTCTGTTCCTGAGCACCTGCAGTAGCTGGTTTGCGTGGTTTACCTCTTGTGCCTCTGGAGGCCGTAGAAGCACCTCTGTATTTGCCCTTAAACTTGGCCGTCCGAAAGGACTGTAAATTTGAAGCTGAATAAGCTTTCCTGGCTGGGGGAGCTGCGGAAGGTAGATACGTAGACTTATCCGCTGTAGCTTTGGAGATCTATTTGTCTAGTTCATCTCCAAACAAGGCCTCTCCTGTGAATGGTAGGCCTTCCACGCCTTTCCTGGAGTCCGCATCAGCAATCCACTGGCATAGCTACAAGTCCCTGCGTGCTGACACTGTCACAGCGGTGGTGCGTGCATTAAGCAAGCCTCTCTCTTTCATGGCTTCCACCATAAAGTTTGCAGAGTCCTGTATATGCTGCAGGAGTAAAACAACATCCCCCCTAGACAAGGAATCTAACCCCTCAATTAGGTTACCTGACCATTTAGCAATGGCTTTTGTGATCCACGCACATGCAATAGTGGGTTTCTGGGCCACCCCAGCACCTGAGTACAATGAATTGAGTGTAGTCTCAAATTTATGATCAGCCATGTCTTGTAGGGAGGCTGCACCAGGAACAGGCAATACAATTTTCCGTGACAGCCTAGAGACTGATGTGTCCATTATCGGTGGATTTTCCCATTTTTTACTATCCTACAGAGGAAAGGGGGAGAGCAAACTTTTAGGGATCTGAAATTTCTTATCAGGATTAACCCATGGTTCTTCAAACAAGGTATTCAATTCCTTTGACGCAGGAAAAGTGACTGAGGACTTCTTTTTTACATTAAAATAATATTCCTCACACTCCTCTGACACCTTATCAGGAATTTGCAGAACATCTCTGATAGCCTCTATAAGAGCCTCAATATCCTGTGATAGAGTAGCATCAAACCCCCCCCCCCCCCCCGCCAAATCCACCTCACCCTCCTCCATGTCTGACCTGTCAGCGCCAGAGTCAGGCTGCAGGATATGGGCCAAAGATCGTTTTTGCGGATAAATGGGAGGGGACTGAGATGCTGGTCTGGGGACTGAGTCTATTCATAAGCTCATCCACAGTCTGTCTTAAGTATTGAGTATTGTATTAAGTATTGTAAATGTGACAGCACACACACACACACACACACACACACACACACACACACACGAAAAGGTTAAGCACAATTAGCCCACAAAGAGCCCTTCAGGGAGACAGAGTTATTTGGAGCCAGCCCTTATCGCTAATGTCAAGCTTAGCCGGATCGCAGACTAAGTACCCTGATAGGGGACTTAGTACACTAATAATCGCTCCCCCCCCTTGCTATGACCCCCTGATACCGCTGAGGTAATGTGGAGTCTCTTCGGAGGAGCTGTGCGTCCCTGTCAGTCAGCGTCTGTGTCCACTGCAGAGGGAAAATGGCTCTGGTGTGCGGCTGGATCCGCTTATAGTGAAGGCGCGCGGTCTTCCTGCTTTTTATACTGGCTGAGGTAATCGGGTGCTTAAAATGGAGAGAAAACAGTTTTAAGCCTGTTTTTGCCAGTGTGGGTACTGTGTACAGTGTAGTGAGACGCAGCTGTGTACTGTGTCTGGAGACGCATTCCGCCCAGGTTAGAAGCCGTGCGTCTCCGTACCCTCATGCCGCCATAATGGCCGGCGACCCGCTAGCCAGGACACCATCTTAATACTCACCACTCTTCTTTCTACTGGCTCTGTTAGGGGTGGCGGCGTGCTGCGGGAATGTACGCTTGCCGTGGTGGGGTTTGCGAATAGTTCCCTCAGGAGCTCAGTGTCCTGTCAGCGAGGAAAGGAACCATTAACCCTTCAAAAGGTTGGGCCGTTCCCCCCATTAAGTCCCACGAAGCAGGCAGGCTGGTGCCTCTGAAAATAACAAACATATAAAATAAATGCAGAAAACTCTTCAGAAGCTTCCATAAGCGTGATCGGCTCCTCCGGCACATTTTCTAAACTGAGTCTGGTAGGAGGGGCATAGAGGGAGAAGCCAGCCCACATTATCAAATTCGTAAAGTGCCCATGGCTCCTAGTGGACCAGCCTATACCCCAATGTACTAAATGTAACCCCAGTATCCTCTAGGACGTAAGAGAAAATAAGATTTTACTTACCGATAAATCTATTTCTCGTAGTCCGTAGTGGATGCTGGGGACTCCGTCAGGACCATGGGGATTAGCGGCTCCGCAGGAGACAGGGCACAAAACTAAAGCTTTAGGATCAGGTGGTGTGTACTGGCTCCTCCCCCTATGACCCTCCTCCAAGCCTCAGTTAGGATACTGTGCCCAGACGAGCGTACACAATAAGGAAGGATATTGAATCCCGGGTAAGACTCATACCAGCCACACCAATCACACCGTATAACTTGTGATCTAAACCCAGTTAACAGTATGACAAAACGTAGGAGCCTCTGAACAGACGTCTCACAACAAATAACAACCCGATTTTTTTTGTAACAATAACTATGTACAAGTATTGCAGACAATCCGCACTTGGGATGGGCGCCCAGCATCCACTACGGACTACGAGAAATATATTTATCGGTAAGTAAAATCTTATTTTCTCTAACGTCCTAAGTGGATGCTGGGGACTCCGTCAGGACCATGGGGATTATACCAAAGCTCCCAAACGGGCGGGAGAGTGCGGATGACTCTGCAGCACCGAATGAGAGAACTCCAGGTCCTCTTTAGCCAGGGTATCAAATTTGTAGAATTTTACAAACGTGTTCTCCCCCGACCACGTAGCTGCTCGGCAGAGTTGTAATGCCGAGACCCCTCGGGCAGCCGCCCAGGATGAGCCCACCTTCCTTGTGGAATGGGCCTTGACAGATTTAGGCTGTGGCAGGCCTGCCACAGGATGTGCAAGTTGAATTGTGCTACAAATCCAACGAGCAATCGTCTGCTTAGAAGCAGGAGCACCCAGCTTGTTGGGTGCATACAGTATAAACAGCGAGTCAGATTTTCTGACTCCAGCCGTCCTTGAAATGTATATATTCAATGCCCTGACAACGTCCAGCAACTTGGAATCTTCCAAATCGCTAGTAGCCGCAGGCACCACAATAGGCTGGTTCAGGTGAAACGCTGACACCACCTTAGGCAGAAACTGAGGACGCGTCCGCAGTTCTGCCCTGTCCGAATGGAAAATCAGATATGGGCTCTTATACGATAAAGCCGCCAATTCTGATACTCTCCTGGCTGAAGCCAGGGCCAGTAGCATGGTTACTTTCCATGTAAGATATTTCAAATCCACCGATTTGAGTGGCTCAAACCAATGGGATTTGAGAAAATCCAAAACTACATTCAGGTCCCACGGAGCCACTGGGGGCACAACCGGGGGCTGTATATGTAGTACTCCTTTTACAAAAGTCTGGACTTCAGGAACTGAAGCCAATTCTTTCTGGAAGAAAATCGACAGGGCCGAAATTTGAACCTTAATGGACCCCAATTTGAGGCCCATAGACAATCCTGTTTGCAGGAAATGTAGGAATCGACCCAGTTGAAATTCCTCCGTGGGGGCCTTCCTGGCCTCACACCACGCAACATATTTTCTCCAAATGCGGTGATAATGTTGTGCAGTCACCTCCTTCCTGGCTTTAACCAGTGTAGGAATGACCTCTTCTGGAATGCCTTTTTCCTTTAGAATTCGGCGTTCAACCGCCATGCCGTCAAACGCAGCCGCGGTAAGTCTTGGAATAGACACGGTCCCTGCTAAATCAGGTCCCGTCTTAGAGGTAGAGGCCACGGATTTTCCGTGAGCATCTCCTGAAGTTCCGGGTACCAAGTTCTTCTTGGCCAATCCGGAGCCACGAGTATCGTTCTTACTCCCCTTTGCCATATAATTCTCAGTACTTTTGGTATGAGAGGCAGAGGAGGAAACACATACACTGACTGGTACACCCACGGTGTAACCAGAGCGTCCACAGCTATTGCCTGAGGGTCTCTTGACCTGGCGCAATACCTGTCCAGTTTTTTGTTGAGGCGAGACGCCATCATATCCACCTTTGGTTTTTTCCAACGGTTCACAATCATGTGGAAGACTTCTGGATGAAGTCCCCACTCTCCCGGGTGTAGATCGTGTCTGCTGAGGAAGTCTGCTTCCCAGTTGTCTACTCCCGGAATGAACACTGCTGACAGTGCTATCACATGATCTTCCGCCCAGCGAAGGATCCTTGCAGCTTCTGCCATTGCTCTCCTGCTTCTTGTGCCGCCCTGTCTGTTTACGTGGGCGACTGCCGTGATGTTGTCCGACTGGATCAACACCGGCTGACCCTGAAGCAGGGGTTTTGCCAGGCTTAGAGCATTGTAAATTGCTCTTAGCTCCAGTATATTTATATGAAGAGACATCTCCAGGCTTGACCATACTCCCTGGAAGTTTCTTCCCTGTGTGACCGCTCCCCAGCCTCTCAGACTGGTATCCATGGTCACCAGGACCCAGTCCTGTATGCCGAATCTGCGGCCCTCTAACAGATGAGCACTCTGCAACCACCACAGAAGAGACACCCTTGTCCGTGGCGATAAGGTTATCCGCTGATGCATCTGCAGATGCGATCCGGACCATTTGTCCAGCAGATCCCACTGAAAAGTTCGTGCGTGGAATCTGCCGAATGGAATTGCTTCGTAAGAAGCCACCATCTTTCCCAGGACTCTTGTGCATTGATGCACAGACACTTTTCCTGGTTTTAGGAGGTTCCTGACAAGTTCGGATAACTCCTTGGCTTTCTCCTCCGGAAGAAACACCTTTTTCTGAACCGTGTCCAGAATCATTCCCAGGAACAGCAGACGTGTTGTCGGGGTCAACTGAGATTTTGGAAAATTCAGAATCCACCCGTGTTGTTGCAGCACTACTTGGGTTAGTGCTACTCCGTCCTCCAGCTGTTCTCTGGACCTTGCCCTTATCAGGAGATCGTCCAAGTAAGGGATAATTAATACGCCTCTTCTTCGCAGAAGAATCATCATTTCGGCCATTACCTTGGTAAAGACCCGAGGTGCCGTGGACAATCCAAACGGCAGCGTCTGAAACTGATAATGACAGTTTTGCACCACGAACCTGAGGTACCCTTGATGTGAAGGGCAAATTGGGACATGCAGGTAAGCATCCTTTATGTCCAGGGACACCATAAAGTCCCCTTCTTCCAGATTCGCTATCACTGCTCTGAGTGATTCCATCTTGAACTTGAATTTTTGTATGTACAGGTTCAAAGATTTCAGATTTAGAATAGGTCTTACCGAGCCGTCCGGCTTCGGTACCACAAATAGCGTGGAGTAATACCCCTTTCCCTGTTGTAGGAGGGGTACCTTGACTATCACCTGCTGAGAAAACAGCTTGTGAATGGCTTCCAATACCGTCGCCCTGTCTGAGGGAGACGTTGGCAAAGCAGACTTTAGGAACCGGCGAGGGGGAGACTTCTCGAATTCCAACCTGTAACCCTGAGATACTACCTGCAGGATCCAAGGGTCCACCTGTGAGCAAGCCCACTGTGCGCTGAAATTCCTGAGTCGACCCCCCACCGCTCCTGAGTCCGCTTGTACAGCCCCAGCGTCATGCTGAGGGCTTTGCAGAACCCTGGGAGGGCTTCTGTTTCTGGGCAGGGGCTGCTTGCTGCCCTCTCTTACCCCTTCCTCTGCCCCGGGGCAGATATGACTGTCCTTTTGCCCTCTTGTTCTTATAGGACCGAAAGGACTGCGGCTGAAAAGACGGTGTCTTTTTCTGTTGGGAGGGGGTCTGAGGTAAAAAGGTGGATTTTCCGGCAGTTGCCGTGGCCACCAGATCCGATAGACCTACGCCAAATAATTCTTCCCCTTTATACGGCAATACTTCCATATGTCGTTTGGAATCCGCATCACCTGACCACTGTCGCGTCCATAAACTTCTTCTGGCAGATATGGACATCGCACTTACTCTCGATGCCAGAGTGCAAATATCCCTCTGAGCATCTCGCATATAAAGAAAAGCATCCTTTAATTGCTCTATAGTCAATAAAATACTGTCCCTATCCAGGGTATCAATATTTTCAGTCAGGGAATCCGACCAGACCACCCCAGCACTGCACATCCAGGCTGAGGCGATGGCTGGTCGCAGTATAACACCAGTATGTGTGTATATACTCTTTAGGGTAGTTTCCAGCCTCCTATCAGCTGGATCCTTGAGGGCGGCCGTATCAGGAGACGGTAACGCCACTTGTTTTTAAAAGCGTGTGAGCGCCTTATCCACCCTAGGGGGTGTTTCCCAGCGCGCCCTAACCTCTGGCGGGAAAGGGTATAATGCCAATAACTTTTTTGAAATTAGCACTTTTCTATCTGGGTTAACCCACGCTTCATCACATACATCATTCAATTCCTCTGATTCAGGAAAAACTACAGGTAGTTTTTTTTCACCCCCCACATAATACCCCTTTTTGTGGTACTTGCAGTATCAGAGATATGCAAAGCCTCCTTCATTGCCGTGATCATATAACGTGTGGCTCTACTTGAAAATACGTTTGTTTCTTCACCGTCGACACTAGATTCAGTGTCCGTGTCTGGGTCTGTGTCGACCGACTGAGGTAAAGGGCGTTTTACAGTCCCTGACGGTGTCTGAGACGCCTGGGCAGGTACCAACTGGTTTTCCGGCAGTCTCATGTCGTCAACTGATTTTTGTGCTGACATTATCACGTAATTCCATAAACAAAGCCATCCATTCCGGTGTCGACTCCCTGGGGGGTGACATCACCATTACCGGCAATTGCTCTGCCTCCACACCAACATCGTCCTCATACATGTCGACACACACGTACCGACACACAGCAGACACACAGGGAATGCTCTTATCGAAGACAGGACCCCACTAGCCCTTTGGGGAGACAGAGGGAGAGTTTGCCAGCACACACCCAAGCGCTATAATATATATGGGAACAACCTTATATAAGTGTTGTATCCTTATAGCAGCTTAAATATATAAAATATCGCCATAAAAAGTGCCCCCCCTCTCTGTTTTACCCTGTTTCTGTAGTGCAGTGCAGGGGAGAGTCCTGGGAGCCTTCCTCACAGCGGAGCTGAGCAGGAAAAAGGCGCTGTGTGCTGAGGAGAATAAGCCCCGCCCCCTATTCCGGCGGGCTTTTCTCCTGTAGTTTGTAATATCTGGCAGGGGTTAAATACATCCATATAGCCTCAAGGGCTATATGTGATGTATTTTTTAGCCATAAAAGGTATTTACATTGCTGCCCAGGGCGCCCCCAGCAGCGCCCTGCACCCTCCGTGACCGTTGGTGAGAAGTGTGTGACAAACAATGGCGCACAGCTGCAGTGCTGTGCGCTACCTTCAAGAAGACTGAAGAGCCTTCTGCCGCCGGTTTCTGGACCTTCAATCTTCAGCATCTGCAAGGGGGGTCGGCGGCGCGGCTCCGGGACGAACCCCAGGGTGAGACCTGTGTTCCGACTCCCTCTGGAGCTAATGGTGTCCAGTAGCCTAAGAAGCCAATCCATCCTGCACGCAGGTGAGTTGAACTTCTCTCCCCTAAGTCCCTCGATGCAGTGAGCCTGTTGCCAGCAGGACTCACTGAAAATAATAAACCTAAAACTTTTTCTAAGCAGCTCCTTAAGAGAGCCACCTAGATTGCACCCTGCTCGGACGGGCACAAAAACCTGAGGCTTGGAGGAGGGTCATAGGGGGAGGAGCCAGTACACACCACCTGATCCTAAAGCTTTAGTTTTGTGCCCTGTCTCCTGCGGAGCCGCTAATCCCCATGGTCCTGACGGAGTCCCCAGCATCCACTTAGGACGTTAGAGAAAATAGGATTTTGGTTACCTACCGGTAAATCCTTTTCTCGTAGTCCGCAGAGGATGCTGGGCGCCCGCCCAGTGCTTCGTTTTCCCCAGTAGAGGATGCTGGGGTCCACATTAGTACCATGGGATGTACCAAAGTTCCCAGAACGGGAGGGAGAGCACGGAGGCTCCTGCAGAACTGATTGACTGAACTTCAGGTCATCCGAGGCCAAAGTATCGAACTAGTAAAACTTTGCAAACGTGTTCGATCCAGACCAAGTTGCAGCTCGGCAAAGTTGCACTGCCGAGAGACCCCGGGCAGCCGCCCAGGAAGACCCCACCTTACGAGTAGAGTGGGCCTTAACAGATTAACAGATAGTGAACCTGATCCAGCGAGAGATCGTCTGCTTAGAAGCAGGACACACAATTTTCTTGCGATCATATAGGACAAACAGAGTCTGACTTTGTGACAAGAAGTTCTCTTCACATATATCTTCAGAGCCCTTACGACATCCAAGGACTTTGATGTAATTGAGGAGTCAGTAGCCACTGGCACCACAATAGGTTGGTTGATATGAAATGCCAACACAACCTTCGGAAGAAACTGCTGGCGTGTCCGGAGCTCAGCCGTATATTCGTGGAAGATCAAGTAAGGGCTTTAACAGGATAAAGCCCCCAATTCGGACACACGTCTAGCAGAAGCCAAGGACAACAAAGTGACCGCCTTCCATGTAAGAAATGTGACCTCCACCTCCTGTAGAGGCTCAAACCAATCCGACTGGAGGAACTGCAACACCACCTTAAAGGTCCCAAGGCGCCATAGGCGGTACAAAGGGAGGTTGGATTTGCATAACTCCCTTCAAAAAGGTCTGAACCTCAGGGAGGGCAGCCAATTGTTTCTGAAAGGAAAATAAATAGGGCCGAAATCTGGACCTTTACAGAACCCAATCTCAGGCTCATATCCACTCCTACTTGCAGGAATAGGAGGAAACGTCCCAGTTTAAACTCCACCGTAGGAAACTTCTTCAATTCACACGAAGAGACATATTTCTTCCAAATACGATGGTAATGTTTAGACGTTACCCCTTTCCTAGCCTGTATGAGGGTAGGAATAAAAGTCTGCGGAATACCCTTCCAAGCAAGTATCAGGCGCTCAACTTCCATGCCATCAAACGTAGCCGCGGTAAGTTTTGATAGGCAAACGGCCCCTGCTGCAGCAAGTCCTCCCGAAGAGGAAGAGGCCTCGGCTCTTCTTGCAGTAGATTCAGAAGGTCAGCGTACCAAGCCCTTCTTGGCCAGTCTGGGGCAATGAGGATCGCTTGAACCCTTGTTCTCCTTATGAGCTTTAGGATTCTTGGGATGAGTGGGAGTGGTGGAAACACGTACACTGACTGGAACACCCACGGAGACACCAGGGCGTCCACTGCCAGTGCCTGTGGATCCCTCGACCTGGAACAATAACGCCGAAGCTTCTTGTTGAGACGAGAGGCCATCATGTCTATTTGGGGTAGGCCCCAAAGATCTGTTACCTCCCTGAACACCTCCGGATGGAGTCCACACCCTCCTGCATGGAGATCGTGTCTGCTGAGGAAGTCTGCTTCCCAGTTGTCTACTCCCGGAATGAAGATGGCTGACAGCGCCAACGCGTGCTTTTCTGTCCAGAGGAGTATTCTTGTCACCTCTGACATTGCCGCTCTGCTCTTCGTTCCGCCCTGTCGGTTTATTTAAGCCACTGTTACGTTGTCCGACTGCACTTGAATGGCCCGTTTTCTTAGAAGAGGGGCCGTCTGAAGAAGACCGCTGTAGACGACTCTTCGTTACAGAATGTTGATGGGCAGGATGGCTTCCAGGCTTGGTAGGAGGCTACCATCTTTCCCAATAGGCGAATGCATTGATGAACCGACAACCGGGGTGGCTTCAAGACATCCTGGACCATGGATTGGATCACCAACGCCTTGTCCCGTGGAAGAAATACCCTCTGCACTTCCGTATCCAGGATCATTCCCAGAAATGACAATCTCTGGGTTGGTTCCAAATGTGACTTTGGAAAATTCAGAATCCACCCGAGACTCTGGAGCCGTCGCATTGTGAGAACAATGGACTGCAGCAGTTTCTCCTTGGACAACGCCTTTATCAGCAGATCGTCCAGATATGGAATGATGTTCACACCCTGTTTGCGGAGCAGTATCATCATTTCAGCCATCAACTTGGTAAACACCCTTAGTGCTGTGGAGAGGCCGATTGGCAGTGCCTGGAACTGGAAATGACAGTCCAGTAATGCGAAGCGGAGATGAGCCTGATGCGGAAGCCAGATTGGAATGTCAAGGTACACACATCATCCAGTGATACCAGGAATTTCCCCTCTTCCAGACCGGATATCACTGCCCTGAGAGACTCCATTTTGAACTTGAACGCCTTTAGAAAGAGGTTCAATGACTTTAGGTTCAGAATGGGCCTGACCGAATCATCCGGTTTCGCTACCACGAAAAGGTTCGAATAATCTTTGTTAAGCATGTGAGGTGGTACTGGCACAATGACCTGTGTCTCTACCAGCTTCTGGACAGCGTCTTGAAGCACTGCGCTGTCCTCCAACAGAGTTGGTAAGCCCGACTTGATGAGGAGGGAGACTTTGAAATTCCAGCCTGTATCCTTGAGACACAATATCTACTACCCAGGGATTCAGACCGGACGATACCCAGACATGACTGAAATGTCTGAGTCTCGTTCCCACAGGTCCTACCACCGGGGAGTGCAGTCCACCGTCATGCGGAGGACTTTGGCGTACACGAAGCAGGCTTTTGTTCCTGGGAACCTGCAGAGGCAGGTTTCTTGGACTTAAGCCGACCTCCCCTAAAGAAGGTATTGGATGTTCTAGCCTTTCTAGGCTAGTTAGGCCGAAAGGACTGCGGTGCAGCTTAAGAAAATGATTACTTAGGAGCAGGTGCTGCTGAGGGAAGAAACGGAGACTTACACGCTGTAGCGGTGGATATCCACGCGTCTAGAGCTTCCCCAAAGAGAGCCTGACCTGTATAGGGTAGGGACTCCACGTCGGCCGACCACTGGCGCAGCCACAGTAACCGACGAGCTGAAACCGACATGGAAGAAATTCTTGCAGCCATGGAACCTAGGTCTTTCATGGATTCTACCATAAAACCTGCAGAATCATGTATGTTGCGTAAATACAATGCAACGTCATCCCTATTCAAATCCTCAAGCTTTAAGGTTGCCGACCACTTCACTATTGCTTTTGCAATCCATGCACTAGCAATAGTGGGACGTAATATGACCCCAGAAGCAGTATACATTGACTTAAGTGTATTATCAAGCTTCCTATCTACCGGCTCCTTTAAGGCGGTAGATCCTGGAACAGGTAAAACCACCTTTTTTGAGAGTCTGGACACAGATGCGTCAACATTAGAAGGGTTTTCCCACCTTTTCCTATCCTCCTCAGAGAAAGGAAAAGCCACCAGAACCCTCTTAGGGATCTGAAACTTCTTTTCAGGGTTTACCCATGCCTTTTCAAAAATAGCACTCAACTCCTTTGACGCAGCTAAGGTTAGCGGGGCTTTTTTATTTTCAGTGAAAAAAGCCTCCTCAACCTGCTCAGGTGTGGTATTATTAACATTTAACACATCCCTGATAGCCTCTATCAACAATTGCACCCCCCTTGCAAGAGATGCGGACCCCCGTAACACATCCCCATCACCATCTGTAAATTCAGAATCGGTATCCGCGTTGTCTTGTGTGACATGCACAAGCGCACGTTTGTGGGGGTATATAGCGGGGTGTCCTGAGGTACCAGACATGGGCCAAACAGCCATAGAGCTCTGTAATACCTGGGTTGCAGATTCAGTACTAGCAACCCTGTCAGAAATCTGAGAAATCTAAGTTTTGATAGAGGAAAACCACTCTGGTTCCCTTGCTGGTATCTGTGCTAAACCAGTGCTAACCTGAATACATGGAATGGGATCATCCTGGGAGGATAAATCCTCTGCAGCATATGACACAGTGTCCCTGGACATAGCTAAAGGAGACCACCAGACACGCCACACACACAGGTGGGGCAGACAGAGTTTCCCCCCACCCAAGAAAGGCAAGAGAGAGACAAAGATCGGAGCCAACCCACAACACTTATAGTAAAAGGCAACCCCTTACCAGCGCAGATTGTGTCCCTTAATAGTAGACACAGTCTTTTTGCAGCCTCCCCTCCCTTCTACAACCCCCTGGTACCGTGTACAGTCAGTAGAGCTGCTGTGGAGGGACCTGATCTTCCATCCAGCGCTGTGCAGGCAGGAAAATGGCACTGGAACACTGCTGGGTCCGCTCTGAGAAGCTCCGACCACAAAATGGCGCTCTCTTCCCGCTCTTCAGATGATTATACTGGCCTGAGGAAAGTTGCTGGCTGAGATCCTCGGACCCCGACAGGCTTGTTGACCAGTGTGGGGGGTAAGCGCTGGCCCAGGGCGCCCCTCACAGAGCTGCACTGTGTGTCTCTGGTACCATCCCAGGAGCGCAGTTAATACCGCGCTCCCTCTCCATTGCCGCCAACTTCAGACCGGCCCCTCGCTTGCTAGGGAGGTCGTGACTAACACTACTTTTTTCAGCTCTGTAAGGGGTTGGCGGCATGCTGCTGGGGCGAGCGGTTCCCCTGTGGCGGAGACCGATCTGACCCCTCTGGAGTTCAGTGTCCAGTCAGCGGAGTCAGTGACTCAGACCCCGCAGGGCGGACACTGCTCCCCCCCTTAGTCCCATGCTGCAGGCAGGCTGTTGCCAACAGCCTTCTGTAAAAAAAACAAACTCTAAATTTTTTTTTTAACTAGAGCTCCCCTAGCTGTGACCGGCTCCTCTGGGCACATTTTCTAAACTGAGTCTGGTAGGAGGAGCATAGAGGGAGGAGCCAGCCCACATTTTAAAACCAGTCTATACCCCATTGTACTAGTGTGGACCCCAGCATCCTCTAGGACGCAAGAGAAATAACCTTTTCTCATTCATCCATGTGGAACACAGGGATCACTATGGGGCGTCCCAAAGCAGTCTCCCTAAGGGAGAAGATGCTCCTGTGCTGTACTACCCCACTATGGTCAAAGCCTGCATCTACGAAGACGCTGCACCGAGCTGCCTAAATAATGCACAAAGCACTGGTGGAACATTCACGGATGGAGGCAGGCACCGGACAATTACCCAAACAGTACACCTGTCAATTGGTTAGGCAGAGCCACCTGGCCAAGGTCAGCTAACCCAATTTGTTGAAATCATCAAGGACTAAAATATTTGCAGAAGTCCCAATTTCTGTCCACAAAAAAATCCGGAGGGCACGCACGTCGTCTAAGGAGGCATTCTCCGGAGAAGCATCAGGCGCCGGAAAGGATGGCACCATAATCTCCTGATTGATGTGGAAATGGGATATGACCTTTGGAAGATAACCCAGATGCGTGCGAAGGACGGCTTGGTCTGGATGGAAAAGAGCGCCAAGACAAGGCACTCAAATCAGAGATTCGTTGTGCCTAAGCAATCGCAAGGAGAAACACAGTTTTCGGGGTAGGCCATCAAAGGTGATCCTGCAGAGTCTCTAGAGATCTGGCAAACAGAAGCAGGTTATCCAGAAAAGGTAATATAATCAGACCTCTCTACCTCTGAGATGCGCCGCCATGACATTAGTGAAACCATGAAAAGGAGTGGAAAGTCAAAATGGCAAAGGCCAAAATCGGAAGTCTTCCTCACGAACTACAAACCGGAGGTAGCTTTGCTGGGAGTTGCGGATGGGAATATGCAACTAGGCATCCTGTATATTCAAAGAGGCCATGAAATCCCCTGGTTCCAGAGCCAGAAGTATGGAGTGCAAAAAATCTCAAGACATGAAGGTATCTGTCAAGTGATTTGAGGATCAGAATGGGGTGGAACAGATTGTACGGTTTCTGGGCCATTAAGAGGTTGTTGTGAAAGCCTGTTCCTCATTGGGATGGGGAACTGGTGTTAAAACCTGGGAAGCCAGAAGTCAGAGAATGGGCTCCTCAAAAAGCTTCTTCTTTATGATCTGCCGGAAGGCACGTCGAAAAAAAACTGGGTCGAAAGATGTTGCAAGATGTTAATGGATAGTAAGAGCATAACCCTGGGAAACTACGCCCATTATCTAAAGCGTCCGAAGATGTTGCAGACTAGACGTCGGCGAAAAGCTGCAGATGGCTTCCCCCACCTGGATATTTCCCAGGTGGAGACCCACCCAGTCAGGGTGCTCCTGATGGCGACAGCGGAAGCCGAAACAATAGAAGTGTGGATGCCTCACCCAAGTAAGTGCTCGCCTCCTAGATATGCTCCACTAGAGAGAATACGCAAGACCTGTGAGCCTTGGAGAGAAGACCATCCTCTAAAGAGGCTGCCAAACGTCCTATGGCCTTAGCAACCCAAGCAGACGCAATGACCGGGCACACAACCACCCCTGCATTGGAAAAGATTGTTTTAAGGAAATTCTCCCACTTCATATCCTTGAGAGGCAGTGTTTGCTATAGGAAAGGTAGTAGACTTAACCAAACAATGTGTGCGCATCAACCGGAGGAAGGACGGGAACTCCCATTTTACTCTATTTGCCACTGGAAGCTGATAAAATGTAGAAATGAGTTCTGATACCAAGAAATGCTGGTTAGGACGAGTACACGTCTCTACTAGGTGGTCTGCCAGCTGAGCAAAGAAAGGGAATTCAGCTGCTGCTTTCTTCTGACACTTACTGTAAATAAAGATTTAGAAGACTTAGAGTCCTTATTCAAAAGCACGAATCTAACTGCCGTGATTAGAGCTTCAACCAGTCACCTGGGTTTGGGAATCTTCCAGAACAGAGGACGTTTCCACGTCTGAAGAGACAGACATCTTCTTCATGGTCTAAAGACACATCCGAATCAGAGTCATACGCCGAACAAGCTGTACTGTCTGGCAAGTTTGCGCTTGGACTGCCTGTTCTTCTCCAGCATTTGTTGGAGAGAAGCAGTCACCTGTGCCACTCCCTGAACAGACTGCGAGAAATACTGAACCCATGGCGATTCTACGGCACTGGGTTGGGCATCTCACTAAGCAGGCAAAATATTAGACTGACCTACACCTGTACCTATGGCAGTAAGGAGAGGCAGCCCAGAATTTGCAAGCTATTTACCAGCTGCAACATTACCTGAGAGAGTGAGGATATCCATGCCGGTTCCTGAGAGGAGATAGTGGCCAAAGGAACCTCACGCTGTATACTCGGATAACACCTGACACATAAGCCACCATGGATCGGAGCCTGAGGATAAAATCGCATCAGTACAGCTTTTGCAGTGGTGCAGGATACCACATTGAAAAGAAACCAATCCCGGGTAACCTGGGAATGAGAATTTTTCAATCCCGATTACAGAGTTAAGACACAGAAGAAAAAGAAAAATAAAAGAGAAATTCGGGGACTAACAGGAACCCCTTGACTAGCATGCCTTTGCTATACGCACCAGACTAAAAGAGGAAGCCTGAGCTTGGGTTGGGGTATAAGTGGAGAGGGAGCCTGTGCTACTGGGTAAAGAAATTTAACCATTTGGTGGCCAGGCTAGCACCCCATCAATACCCCGTTGTGATCCCTGTCTCCCCCATAGATGAATGAGAAATTGTAATAATTTTTCTGCAGCGGGGTACACTGTGTTCTACAGGGAATACACTGGGGTGCAGAGATGGATCTTGATCAAGAGACACCAACAGGCTAAAGCTTTAGACTGTCCCAGAATGCATTCCGAGGCCTCCTCTATAACCCCGCCTCCAGGCACTGTGAGCACAGTTTTAGAGTTGGTGCCTGCACGAAGCAGGTCACTTAACAGGGGGTCTGCGCTAGGCTGCCCTGAAAAAGCTTTTTGAAGACTTCAAGGGCTGCGGCACTTCATATGCCAGTGTGACATACTGTGCTGCGGCTCCATCACCTCCCCAGCGGCGTTGCATACTCCCGCTGGCTCTGTTCCTGGGTACTTGCGGCGGAGGCGCTCCGGCTCCTAGGCACACTACCGCAGACGCTCTCCTGGTTCAGGCGGCTGCAACTGAGGGAGGCAGTAAGAGGGTCCCCCAGGCGGGAACGCCATTAAAACGCGTTCCGGTTGCGGATTAAGGAGACGAACCGCGATGCTGGCGTGGACACTGTGACAGAGCAGGGAACCCTACTATATCCACCAGGACATGGAAGCACAGGTCAGATAGTAAAATATCCACTTTAATAAGGCTCCATAGTACCCAGTGGTGAGGACCAGCATAGGGGAAAATGCGCTTGACCTGTAGCCCTTCCCCCAGCTCCGGGCGCCATCTACTGCTGGTGTTTCCGCCCTGGAGCGGCCTCACACTCTCCCTCACTCCCTGACTGAGACGCTAGGCGCCATTTTCTAAAACAGATGCGACTGGTCTCCGAGACTGCAGAGCAAGGTCTCCTTTGTAAACCCGCCTGTACATCAACACCGTGGTTTTACAAACACTTAAGTATTCTAAATGTCGATAATAAGACAGCGTTAGTTAAGAACAAGTGTACCTGTGCCAGAATATATTGTACGAGTATTCTGATACATACATCGGGTCTCGGACCACGCACTGTGTGTGTGTGTGTGTGTGTGTGTGTGTGTGTGTGTGTGTGTGTGTATGTATAAAATTATATATATATATATATATATATATATATATATATTTATATATTTTTTTTTTTTCCCTTTCTGTGTTCATATAATAATCCAATGCAATTTTATTGTCATGAAAGTAATTATCTGCATTGCAAACGTGACTGTGTGTGCCTGTATCTGCTATGTGATTTCTCTGGGTGTATTCCACATATATCCATCACTTTATACTGTACCTTGGGGACTAGGTGCGTCTGGGTCCATATATAGTGCGTCACAGTATTTACGTATTACGTGTATTCTACTGTGTACTCAGTCACATAATACCGGATTTATTAACAGGTGTTGTGTACTGGGTACTCGGTCACATGCGAACAGATTTATTTGCAGGTATGTACTGTCTGGCTTCATCGTACCAAACCGCTCTCTGTTGCATGTGTGTATGTTTACCATGTAGGGCAGTAAATCTGGGGACGCTCCTGCATGATGCAGAGCATGCGCAACGGATTTACCTGAGGGGGAAGTTTTGTGTGATGGTCTGTGTACTATGTCACATACACCTCCCAGTCAGTCCGCAGCTCCTGTAATCAATCAGGAGCCAACCTGAGCTACGTTCTCAAACCTACTGGGTTCTCTAGTTGAAAGCTTTATGTCCCCTATGGGACCACCTGTAACATTACAGTCTCTGATATCCCATGGTTACTCCGCTTTGGGTGGGAAAATTTTGCCTCACGGATTGTAGCGTATGACTCATTCCTTGGTCAGGCAAAACCCTGTTCCAGGTCATTCTCGTGTCTCTGGGTCATCTGAGCGGGCTGCTTCTTCCTCCCTATCCAATAATCTCTCTGATATTTTATTTGAAGAGATGGGGATCATGCTGTCCTGTCAGTCCCTATATTACAGTAGGTGTCACTGACAAGGATCTTCCATTGCTAAATGATACCACTATCCTTGTGGTTACTGGGTAACAAATCCTACAAATCACCGATTATAAAGAGGATTCCCCTACTGTGGTTAAGTAAACTGATATGTTCACACGTCAGTCTGTAATTAAAGCTCTGTTACCACAATCTGACCATTAGGTGTACATCAGACAAGACTCCTGGTTTAATCCAGGGAAGACATTCCCCTTGTCTACAATGTGCATTAGCTTAATATCCTCCCCCTGCAGAGTTATATAACGAGTAGGTAATTCACTGCTAGTGAACTCATGTGTCACCCATCGGGTGTCGTCCACTCTGCCTCTCACCACTGTCCCCTCACTGTAGGAACCGACAGGTAAGCGTGCGGAGGGATGCCTGAAGTCTATCACTACCTTGCGGGTGTTGTACATAGACCACGATTGCATCCTCTTGGGGCTGCAAAATAGATTGATGACTTGATCAGGCATAAGAGGAAGCTGCCCGAGGATATATCTGACAATGCCAGACATTCCCTGTCTCACAATACCACTGCTACCTTTTCCTTCACCAGGAGGCGTCCCCTGAGGCAGGTGTGTTGGCTGCCAAGGTGTCGAATACATCTGTCCTGGCTCGCTGTATTCTGTGATCTATGTCGTGGATGGTGGACCTGGACTCCAAAAGTCCTTGGAGGTATTCCCCTTTTATTGGGGACATTTTATTTGGGGAAGACCTAATTAAAAATGGGGTCTGAATCGGCAGCTACTATGACTGCCTTTCTCCCAAATGCTACTCCTTCTGCACAGAAGGCACCACTTTTCTCTGCTTACAGCCTTAAGGGAAAGCGAAGGTCAAGCACACACGAGATTGTCTTGTGCTTCTCATGAGAAGCCTGCTGCATGACGGGACAGGCCTCCCCCTGGGGGATCCCAGGGTTGGGGCCGACTTCTACGATTCATCCAGGTCTGGTTAATGACCACTTCAGACGCATGGATGTGATAAGTTATTTCTCACGGGTACGCAGTCTCTTCCCAGAGACGTCCCCCTTGCCAGTTCTGCACATCGGTTATAACTTCGGATCCGTTAAAGGCACAAGCTCTACTGATGGTTGGGAGTTCAATCCTGGATACAGGAGTGGTAGTGCCGGTTCCTCTGTGCCAGAGAGGCAGAGGATACTACTCGACCCTGTTTCTAGTCCTGAAACTTGATGGGTCTTTCCGGCTTATTTTCAACCTCAAAGCACTGAACAAGTTTGTTAGAGTGTCCAAGTTCCGTATGGAAATAC